>NW_012130120.1:1053424-1057793 GCF_000143395.1 Atta cephalotes | reverse complement strand
TAAAATTTAATTATTCGATTTATCTATCAGTTGGCTTATCTATCATGAAATAATATCTATTAGATGTGTATGTATATGATACCATAGATTTTCATTCATGCAAATTATAAAAAGATATAATCAATGTACAATATCTCTTCCGACTTTGCAGAGCAATTTGTGCGATACAAGTAAAATAATAATAATTATAATAATATTTCCATTTTCTTTTTAAAATAATTTTTTTAAAATAATCAAACAAAAAAATTCAATGCTTATTTCTAAAAAATTTCATATTTTACTCAACAAAATATCAGAGTATTTTGGTTGATTCTTAAGACATTAATTTTTTAGTTTCGCTAATTTAACTTGTAAATTTTGTTGCAAAATATTCATATTACGAAATAATAAAATGAGCCAGTTCTCCTAGATTCGTGTTGATTGTTAGTTACATATTGTATATAGAAGCGATGAATTACACAATAGAATATATATTTTTATATATCTTTTGCGCTATGGATAGTTTTAAATGGCACATGTCGTTGGAAAACTCAGTAAACGAGAAATGGTTGGGAAAATTTCCAACAATCGCCATAGTCCACCGCCACGTTGTGAACACCAAACAATTCTGAACGCAATAATCCCTAGAAATACAATAGACAATACGGCGTACTGTGGATCTTATTTGAAATAATTTAATTGATGGTCGATATATAATATTTTATATTCAACAATCTTCACATGGTTAAGTCTCAATGTATATATCATGTGTTTGACTTAATTATAAAACAATAAAAATTAAAATATGTAACATTATATAAATATTATGTATAGATATTAAATTAATACGATTTTAAGTTGAAAGATATAAGAATAATTTAAGAAAAATGCTACGAGGCTATTTGCATCTGCACCAAGAGAAATGTTTTGTACGAATAATTTGCTACTGACACAAAAACTATTTGTTGATATATGATCAATCAAACAACCGTTGGTTACCACGACAATGTTAATTTGTTGAATTTACTAAATGAACTGATAATTTAATGGTACAAAACTGTTTTGTATGATGTTTATAGAGCTTTTGTAGTTAGAAATAGAACATTTTATTACAACATTTGGAACAAAATGAATAATATATAAATATCTTCCATTTTTTACAGAGTGATTATGTTTAGCGTTTTTGTATTTCCTTAACTTAGCAAAAATATATATGGATTTAGAGCAATTGAGATTACTAATCGCTTTGAAAAATAGTTACATACCATGATTGATCATGATGTGGCGAAAACTAAGAAGTTCACGAGATTAATCTCTAATCGTCTCGGTTTTATAGAAGATGTTAAATTTTTCTTACAAGAAAATACGCCATCTCTGATAGCTTCGCGAAACATTTCTTACTCTACCATAGTGTATTATTTTGTTGAAATTACTAAAACAATATTTATTTTGTGATGATAACCAAATTTCACATTGTTATTTACAAAACGAAGTAACGAAATTTGTATTGTTAAATAAAAAAATTTTGTTCATCTAACAAAAAAATATTGTATTCGTTACTTTAACAAAATAATCCAATGATAATCGGCCATTTGTGAATGATTCTCTTTTTTTGTTACCATTACTATATCTTTTTTCTCAGTGTGTAGTTATATTAAATCTTTTAAATTTAAAAGAAAAATAAAAAACTATTATAAATAAAAAACTAGCATTTTTTTCTGTATTAGGGTATTACCTAACTGACCTATAAATCGATACAGCATAGAATTTGCAGCAATATCGCTGCAAAATTTCTGCAATATTGCTGCAACATGTAATGTTGCTGCAACTTTTGTGCAACTTAGTGCTGTATATAGGGGAACACATTGAAAAACTGGCATCAACTGTTTACTCCATGTCTATGAATAGTAACAATGTTTGAAAATATGAGTAGCGTTCGCGGCGTGGAAGTTCAAAGCGCACGCGCATTCTTTCCGAGAATGAAAACGGTAGAGTGCCTGTCGTGTCAGCAGTCAGCACGCTAGCTAGGCTTAGGTACGTTCGTAAGGGTACCGACCCTTCGTTCATCCTCCTTCACCCTAATTTCGCACACACTTAGCGCCTTCTCCAGAAAATACCTCCGTCGACTACTTTGCTCACGGCGAGGAGAGCAACTCTTCAAACTCGTCACCGATACCAGAATTACTTATTAGAAAAAAAAGTCGACGAGAAATTAAGAGTATTTCTTTCGTAAAATAATATTTCTCTTTTGATTCAATCCAATGATAATCAATAATTTTTTCTAATCTTCTGACACAAACCTTGAAACCTACGAAATACCGTGCGATATTAATGAGGTCACATTCGTAGGATAGTATCATTCATAATATAAGTTTAAATTACAACGTTTCTCTCGTTTACAATAGAATGAGAAAAGAATTAGGAATTAAAAAATTATTCAATCTAAAATTCAAATTCATTCCTAGGTGAATGTAATTCTTTTAATAACAGTCAATTATTTCTATTTCAACACGTATGCTCGTAAAAGCGCGATCGAAAGGAGCTCGTGAAAATAATCCCTCGTATCAGAGCGAAGCGGCAAAGTGAACGGTCGAATGGAGCGGATGTTTGCTCGTGGATCGACGATGAAAAGATCGAAGAAGGAAACGCGGAGGTTCCTGATGCGCTCATCATGATGGCATCGAACCGGCTGTAATAACCGCTTCTTAGGAGAACCATTCGGTCGTTCAAACCGCTACGCATTCTGACTACCGGAGTGCCAGCATAGGCATATAGGAACGAATGAAAAAGGATGAAAACCGAGTGGAAAAGTAGAGCCCCGAAGCTAGAAAACGTCCGATGGCGTTGCTCCTGCGTGCGTATCCGCGATTCCGCGGTGCGTGGGATAGTTCTCATCGCATTATTATCGCTGCCCATGACGACGAGCGTCAGCGTACGTATGTACGCACGCACGCACGCACGCACGCACGCATTCCGCGCACGTATCCGATAAACGCTCGCATAATACGCTCATATAGGGCGTTTCCGAGACAGTGGCAAAATTGCCATAATATGTTTCTAAGTTTTTAATTATTGAAAAAATATATTTGAAAAATTCCAAGATTCAAGCAAAACATTACAACTGAATTCAAAGTAGTTTGTACTTTTAAATGAACAAAAAATGCAGATTTTTCATTTACATCTTTAATATTTAATTTATCAAGAGCTTTCCGTTTTCCATGACTTACAATTTAAATTATATTAATATACCACAAGAAAAAAATATCGCTAAGAAAATCTATTTCACTGAAAGGAGCAAAAAAAATTGTTTCAAAATTAGATCCTGTTATTTCAAAAGAGCTACTAGGTTAATTCGTTCCTATTACGAAATTGTGAAATCGATCTTACAATAATAACTTTTGAAGATCCAATCTTTCAGTAAGTATAGAATAAAGGCTCTGAAATGAATAGAGATGGTAAGAATGTAATTCTTACTGCAATTCCTTGTATAACAAATAATCTTAAAATTAATTGTAAAAGATCAAATAATAATACTAAATTATATATTCTATTTTATAAAGTTTGATTTAGGTCTATTATAGGAACAGAAAAAGTATATCGTAAATTGTATCTCATCATATTGAGATATATATATATATATAGTATATGTAGTAGATCTATTATCGCGTAAGCAAATTGAAAATTAGGCTCCAAGAGAAAAGAAAAAAAATAACATAATAGGCCGAATGGAAGCAAACAGAACTCTACGAAAGGAAGCGGCTAACTATAAAAATAGGATACCCTTTATGCACTCACGCATCAGTCAGCACCAAGTGCCGAGGTAAAAAGTCGTTTCCGTTTGTCCATCTGCCGATCTCAGGGAGGGAAAAAAACATCTTCAAACCAAAGAGGATTGTCAACAATGTCGACGCATTTCTTTCTCCCTCCTGACAATGCGCAACCTTGAGAAAATTATAATGTAAGATTAATCTTTCTGAGAGTACATCTCGATGATCCATGACGTGAAATCGAAATAATTTACACAAACGAATCGTCTCACGCAATCATAATAGCTTGTCGTATCTTGTGGTTTCCGTTGCTATTATGGCAAGTGTTATAGATTTGCAAAAAAGAATAAACATCCTTTTTCACTGCTCTTTTCACGTTCAAATATTATATCACACGTATATTACGAAATTTTACGATGTATTTATTTTGTTAGGCTTTAAATGTGACATAACGCATTCAGCTCTTGTTGTTTCATATTTATCCAGCTTCATTCTGTTATCTCTTTGTAAACCTGTCAATGTTAAAATAAATTGCATTCAGATGGAAATATAATAGATATCGGTTTATAATTTTTATCAATGTGACCTTTACAGATATTTTTTGTACCTATATATATATATAT
>NW_012130120.1:1037293-1049681 GCF_000143395.1 Atta cephalotes | reverse complement strand
CACACACACACACACACACACACACACACACACACACACACACACACACACACACACACACACACACACAAGTTTTCAACGGTCGTTGCACAGGCGACAATGAACCGTCCGCGTCCTTTCCCGATACGTGGCCGTGCGTGTCCAGACGACCACTTCCGATTCCTCGTGCCGCAGCCAGGACATGTTTCAAAAAACACGCTACGTGGCATGCGGATTAATGAGAGTCGTTATTGCATGCAAGGATCGAACGAAAGTGCGATTAAGACTCCATGTGAAACTTATCGTTCTTATACCGTGATAAAACGGTAAAGACAGACGTTATTATCCTAGATTAAAATCGGAATTAGCGAGTTTCATTTTCAAAACTGTAGATACGCAAAATGTGCAGCTTGTACAAACGCTCACATTTTCGTTATCGCAAAAAAAAATGAACAGTTTTCTTTTAATTGTAACGATTTTTACAAAAACAGCAACTATATATGTCACTGTAATCTCACAAATATAATATATTCTTTATTTTAAGAAATAAAGATCAGCTTATGTGTGTCTAATTATAAGATAAAATTATATCAATAAATAGGTTTTTTTTATTTTAAAAAAGATTAATATAAAAAGTTATTCTGTAATCAATGTCGATATATTTATTAATTTTATTCTCGAGACATTCTCCGGTATATATATATATATATGTGTATATTGGAACGAAATGTCTGATTCTTAGATGCGTTTTCTTCCCTCGCGCAACTCAGTCTTTCTCCCCTTTTCCTTACAGAATCTACGGAGGAATCAGGAAATTGCCGCGAAATTGCCCGAAAATTGACACATCATACCCTCCACGCATAAATGTGTTTTCCGCGGTTTCTCACATCGGGAAAGCTTTTAATATAAATTTAAGATAACTCATGCCTGACTTCTCGTTTTTCGTTTCGACATCGACCATACCAACCCCTATATCCTGTTTTTCCTTCACGAATTGCACAGGAAAATCCATAATACGTAAATTTAATCTTCAAATAAAATATCCAACAAAAAATCAAGAGTAAATATTAATTTTCGTTTTTATTTGGAAAATTCGGCAAAAATAATATGTATGTTAAACCAAGCAAATTTCGACGATAAATGATAAAACATCGCCTTGTTATTTCAATGAATATATGTAGAACGTTATTTATAATACAATTCCGACAGTTAGTATAAATTTTTTAAAAATTTATACTAAACTGAGTTATGGAGTATCGGAATTTTAATCATAATATAACAATCTTTTATTCTATGAATAAATTCCCTTGCAAGTGCAAATAATTTACATCATCGCAAGTATTTTTCCTTAATACATTTAGAGGATTATGAATTTAAATATTCTCTTTTTCCCCTCCAAACTCGAAATTCTTAACGCATTTCTCGGCAAGGCCTTTGTCGCAAAAATAGGAAATTCCAAGCAATTTCTGAATATTTACACGACGACAACAATGCAAATGAAAAAAAAATAATAGCTCAAGATTAAAAAAGAGACAAAATTATATCAAAATTAAAACTATGTTAACAATATATAATATTATATTATATTAGTAAAAAAGTATATCTTTATAAGAAGAATAATCTTTCAGATTGACAGTTAAAATATTGATAAAATAAGGTCAAGGGGACAAATATATAAAAAAACTATTTATTACTGTATTTTTTGCAATATATTAGGTGTAATAAAAAGAAATCCATTATTTTTCCATTTGATTTCATGCAAAAATAAAAAATGGATTTCTTTTTACTACACCTAATATATAGTATAATATATAAATATATAGTATAATCGCAGTTTATGTAAAAAATACATGTCTTAATCCATACGGAACCCTTTTTACTTAAACTTTTTATTAAAAAATTTATTTCGAATCTGATATTAATCAGCCATTTCCACAAACTATAGCTATAACATCCTTTGTAATCTTACAATTGTTTTACATCGAAATAACTTGCTAGATATAAAAGTTCAGACTGGAAGTCCAAACGTGAAACAGAATTATACCAACCAGTTATTCAATTTACATTTTTAATTTTATCGTAATGATAATGATCAATTTCTATTTCTTTTAATTTTTATAACACATTATTTCTTATTTTTTATTGCATTGACTTCGTCATTATATTATTTATTTGATTTATAGCATATTTAATAGAATTTATTAGTAATTGAAATTTGATTAGAAGTGCATGCGATTTTATTATTGTGATTGAGAAAGTAAATCAAAAGTGGAAAGTCAATCAACATGTTCCCCTTTAATGCAAGTTGATATTTATATTGAAGATATAGATTAAATTAACATCTAACGTTCGCTCATTTTTGGTGGTATTTTATTATTTTATTATCTTATATTAACGGTGGTATTTTATTATCTTATAATAACGAGTAGAATATTAATTTAATTATTTAAAACTTCTGTTTACTTATCACTACTGTCTCAAATTGTGACATCCAAAGCGAGATAAAATATCTTGCAAAATGTTTTACAATAATATATTTCAGTAGAGAACAACATTTATTTAATCGATAGAACACTAGTAAAATATATCGAAAATTTTCCTTTTATTTCATTAATTAATAAATAAACATGTATCTGAAAACATGTATTGTCTGAATTATGCGTACAAAAAATGAAATCAACTATGTTGATATGACAAACTGTCAAATTAATAATAATATATAGAAATAAATATGATATAATTTTTCTCCAAAACACAAAAAAGTTTTCAACATATATATTTTATAAATCTGTTAATTCTATCGATTGCAAATGTTATTTAATCGAAAAATATTTCTATTGAAATATAATTTGTAAAAATTTTTATTGTGTGTTTTCTTGCTTCAGATAATATAGTAGTGAATGAATAGAAGTTTTAAAAAATAATAGACGAATGTGATAAACATGATTCAAGATGACATGAGTGAAAGATAAGGCATGCAATTGCAATTATTAAAACTAGCATAATCAAATTGAGTATAAAATTGAGGAGAACGAAAAGGAAGATTAAAGAAAGAGAAAGACGAACGAGAATGACCGACGAGAAGTTATGCGAAGCGTGAGACCGGAAGAAATCCAAGATACAATTGGCCGGAAGCGAGGACCCTTCGAAGATGATGCGGTTGGTATTTCTTCTTTTTTTTCTTTTTTCTTTTACGCCTCGATAAGATCGAGAATGAATCGCAATCCCGTGGCGCGCGACCAGCTCTTTCGCGAATTTTATCCCGGACCTCGTTTTGCCGCTACTACTAACTGCCTCGTCGGTTCCAGAGAGTGCCCAACGATAGTAGCAGCACGGAATTGTGCAACTCCGACTATTGTCTTTTGTGCGTGCTCTGCTGCTTTCTGGAAGACGTACTACACTTTCGACTTTGTCTCTCGCGCAAAGGCTAAAAGATCGTATTTCTCACCGATTACTAAAACATCTTTTATTCTCTACTTGGAGTCCGAAACATGATACTTTACAATTTGTATTTGTCAACCATCAAATTATTAATAAAAACAAATTTAATATTAATAAGTAATATTAATATATAGACAATATAATGATAAGTATCAGTATAGAACTAGATACTTTAAACTAGGTTTTTGTATATATTTGCTCCAATATTTTATTTCATTATTTATTTATCGTATATTGACGTCGGATACAATATTGTAATTAAAATAAGTGTAACTAAAATGCAATCATATTTATGCAATCATATTTATCATTACAAATAAAATTATTACGCTTGTTGTACAACATGTCAAACATATGTCATATCTATTTTATGGAAATCCTTTCAATAGAGGAGAAAAAGAAAGATTTAACAATAATGAAACAAAATTAGAAGCACTATTTTATAAAACATTTGAACAGTAATAGAATAAAGCAGCACATTAAACCTTTTATTGCGAAAATATTAAAATGAAATCATTCATTAATCAATGTGAAGCGGCGCATGCAAATCCCCTATTTCGAACAATGCTCGTGTGATTACGTATAATGATTATTCCCAATTAATTCAAATCACATCCTGTATAAAGATTCAAAATATCAAAGACACTTGATAATTTGCGATAAATATCTACATATAAAAAAAATACCTTGAAAATGTAACATAATTCGACAGAATAGAAAATAATAATTGCAAATTAAAAAAAGACATTGAAGGTATTAAATAAAAAATTTATATCTTTCTCTATCTTTTATAACTAATTGTTCATCTACAGATTAATCGTTACACCTACAGGCTCGTTTAATGTAAATTATTAATAATAATGAATGTTCATCAATATTCAATTAAAGAAGACAATGTCGCAGTCAATACTATATATTAAGCATTCATAAATCAATGCCGCTAATTTACGTAAATTCATTCAGATTGCAGTGCGGAAAAGTCTCATCGAAAGATATATATACGAACTTGCGGAGGTTTTTAGCAACACTCGAGAGATGTTACGCATTACCGCGCTGCGACTTTCCAGACCCCATTTTCGTCGAGTGTAATTTGCAAATACATGTCGTATAACTGTTTGCAAATATATGCAATGTTTGCGTCGCATCGCAAGCGCGAACGAGGTTGAACACGTGCCACGCGTGGGATTGTTCCCTTTACGCAACTACGTGCAGCGTGTGAAAGAACTCGAAGGTCGGAATTTTGAGATATATCCGCAGATTTATAGTGAGTACAAAAAGTATTCGTACATGGAAAATATTTTTTTAAACAAATTGATTTTTAAAAAGTAAATATTATCCAGCGAGAAATGAAGTCATCGAATTTGATGTCGAATCGATATAATAGTTTTTACGATGATTTCAACATCAATTTAACGTCGATTCGATGTTTAATTAATGATCATTTCTTGTTGGATAATTAACAATTTATTCATAAAGAATAAAATAGACTGTATATTTCTTAAAATTATATACCAAAAAAATGTATTAATTATACAAAACATATTATCTGAAAAATAAGTGAAAATTAATAATTTGAATGCTCAAAAAGTATTCGTACAGACGAGAAATTTAGCTTCTAAAATCTTCTAAGTAATACATGCGAAGCTCGTTCGTTTATGTTAGAACAGAATATATTCATTGTACAAAATTGCTAATTAATTTCGCGGGTTTCTTCCAGAGAAGCCATAGAGATACAAAAACCCTAACAATAATCTCTAAATATAGATAATGGTTACAACATAAATAAAATATGGAAACTATTCTTCCGGTTAATGAGGACTGACCGATTGCTAATTAATGTTTATTTTCTAAATAAGACTTTTTTTTTAAATTTCCTCGTACGAATACTTTTTGCTCTCATTATATAGCCATGAAACTTTCAAAAAGCGTCTACAGAAAGAAAGATCAAACACTTTGTCACTTACAGAAGAAACTTGACGCAATAAAATTCGATAAAATATCCTTCGTCATATTTAATAAATTATTAACATTTAATATTTTGACCGAAAAATTTTGACAAATTTTAAAACGCATGAAATTACCTGAAATTTTAAATTTAACATTTGCTATGAATTTTTAGTGAAACACAACATGGCGTTAGTCCTCTTGCAAAAAGTAAAGTACTTATATTGCTTCAATATAATGCTTCAAGATATATCAGTGCGGAAGAAAATAAAAGAGCGTGCATGAGCGACATGAATGAAAGATCAGCGATTTAATAATTGACACGCCAGAGGTGTGTCTCGCGGAGCTCTTCAACATAATCATCGCAAGCCTTTTAAGCCGCAGGTGTAACAGTAGAGGCGAATATGGTGTCCGTGACGGAAGAGCGAAACGAGCGACGGATGTGAAGGAAAGAAAAAAGAAGATGGAAGAAGGAAGGACATATAGATATGAAGAGGGAGATAAAAGAAGAAGGGGAAGCGCACGTTAAGACAGGTGGTGCGGATAATAACATCTAACGGAAAGTACAGAACAGACTGTGGGTCACAATAGCAGCGACCATTCGGTCGCCGCGCACTTGGCCGAGTTAGCCTACTTGGAGAATCACGCGGTCAAACTTGAGCGACCATTTCACCTCGTGTATTTTATATAAAGCAGAATTTTATCGCAAAATGCCACATGCAGCTTCGTATTAGCCACTAACAAGTGAAGAAAAGATGCCATTGTTTTCTCGCTCGACTCAGTCAGTTCTTAACTGAGCCACGGTTTATCACACATCCTTCTTTTGTAATTTAAAAATCATGTGATTTTTAAATTGCATTGAATGTTTAGGTTTATAAGAAATGTAAGACAAAATGCAATGTCTTTAACATCGGCGAGAATATTCATTTAAAATAATTAAATATAGGTGAATGTTTAATTATTTTCTTATTCGAAGAGTCATTAAAGTAATTTGTTAGAATTTCAGAAAATTTACATTAAATTTTCTTTTTTAGAGATTTTCATGAAAAAAAGTAGGTATCTCGATAATGGATGAGAAAATAATGCTTTCCGTATGTATTGTTATTTCGCATTTATCATCCGCACGCATATCCCAATACGCTAATAAATTAAATTTATACTTCTGGTGAAATATTACGAGTATCAAAACAACGGTAACTATGTGACGTGACTGATGGCATTTACCCAAAAGTCATCCAGTCTATTCCCCAGCCATTCATAAATACAACGCACGCGTCTAGCGATAAAATTCACTCCATACTTCAGGATGTTACTCCAATGGATATCGTAACAAAAAAAAGAGAGCTTTGTGCCATAAAAAGTTAATCGATGGTGCAATCGTTTCTCTTCCTCCCATACGGACTAGACGACTACCTTCATTCATAAGTGCAACGAACTACGCGATAAAATTTATTGTAATATACATTTAAAAACGTAAACATTGCGAGCATAACAGTAAAACAGAGAAATTAATTGATCGGCTTCGGCTTTTTACTTGATACGATCATTATTCAATAATGACATGGGAAAAACGTTAGACAATAAAAATTTTCAGATAATTTTAACAATCTAATTTTTCAACAATATATTATATTTTAAAATGTCATTGTACTTTGAAATGCTTTCATTTTTTTCATAAGAATTGGGTAAAAAAATATATCGAATTTTTACAAAGCTTCTTTAAAAATTTTTCGTCGAAAATGTTAAACGGTAATAATTTATTAAACAGCTGCACAAACAATATTTTATGATATTCGTAAAATATTTCATATACATATATATAATTTGTATGCTAAAACATGAAAACGGGACTTCATGGACCTCAATTCCAATTCCGACCTCGTTATTCAATCTGCTCCGCTCAAATGCGCGCGATGCACGCATTTCTCTCCGATTTTCCATTATCACTATGCAGGCTCTCGTACTTAATCTCTCGACGTCTTCCGCAACGAAAGAGCAACGTAATCTCTTCCTTTTGTTCGTAAAAGAAATCTTCCATCGTTACTTCGTATATACGTTGTGCGAATTATCGATCGGTCGTGAACTCGACGTCCAGAAAAATGTACGTGCTCGCAGGTGCATTCTAATGTGATTCATGCCCTTGCGTTGACTCTAAACTACTATAAAACTAAAAGTTGCAACGAAATATTATAGAGTCATTCTTATAAATTTAGCTCGACATAAATATAAACTTTTCCTGGCGAACAAGAGCCGATGTGACCATTAAATATAATATTATCCACAGAAGATGTAAAAGAAAGACAAGAAATATTTGACAATTTCAGCTTAAAAATTAAACATTTTTAATATAGACAAAAAGAGGGCAAAGAGCCAATAATATAGCAAAGAACTTTAATTTAAATAAAGTTCTTAAAATTCATATAATAATTACAAAGGACAAAAACATACGTTTCAACTCCGCTCGAGTCATTCTCAATGTTGTGGTAAACATTATTTATTTATTAAAACATCGCTATAAAACAAATATATATATATATATATATATATAATATTACAAAACTCGTAATTCTAAAATACGTATTCTTCATTTTGTGTCGTACGCTACGAGTCAATAATATCGGAAATCAAAGTAGTAAGAAAGTAATTGACTTGCACCGAACACAAAATGAAGAATACGTATTTTAGAATTATAATGAGTTTTGTAATTATATATATTTATTTTATAGCGATGTTTGAATAAGTTTACTGCAACATTGAGAATGACTCGAGCGGAATCGAAACGTATGTTTTTGTCTTTTGTAATTATTATATGAATTTTATGATTTAAATTGAAGTTCTTTGCTACATTATTGGCTCTTTGCCCTTCTTTGCCTATATTGTTTTATACTTACAGAGCCTCATTATTATTTATTAATTAAACATTTTTTAGATAAAAACTGAAAATATCTAACTGCTTTGTGCATCGCGTGTGTGTTCTAAAGTTACGTAAAATCTAACTTGTCTCTCGGTCAAATGGAACAATAACCTCGGTATTTTCTGAAGCAGGAACGATTTCCCGAAATGTAAAAAGGGAATAACAAGAATATCAATAAAGTGTATTCTATCTCTCTGCGACTCACGCGAGAAAGAAAAATTTCTAACGAAATACCGAAACGCGATGCACCGTGTACAGATCGATATCGAGCACGTCACAATATATGCTGTAGGATTACTTGTTTCTTGAAATCAATGCGAAATTTTTCTCAGCAAGAGCATTTCAATATTTATTGAGTGCAAGAATGCGAATAAGTCCTCGCACATAATTTTGCACATTCGTTGCAATCCGCATGTCTTAGTTGCATTTAAGCGTCGAAACTCGAAACAACAAATGTACAAACTCGACGATGGCAGCCTCGAGATTTTCTTTTTTTTTTCTTTTCGACGTCTGCGAGCCGACGAGGCACGGCAACGCGCCATATTGTTTTCCCGTAGTCGTGCATTACGTAAATGAGAATAGTACCTCATGCATTGTATCCGATTCACGATGAGTTACGGCGTGACATCCCTTCAACTCCTAATCACCGCGTAAAGTGCTCTCTCTCTTCATACGAAGAAAGTGGAAGAAAATAAATGACACTCGTGAACTTGTCTCGAATGTCATAAAAATCCTCTAAATAAATATATGTGTATATTATAGCTAACTGATTTTATATTTATAAAGTAAAAGTTTGATGTGAAATTCAGTCGATGCGTCGAGAAATAAGGGCATCAAAATTATTGAGATACGTCCTAATTGATAACCATATTTATTCATTTCACAGTATTTTCGAAAAAAAGAAAGAATTGCATTCTTTGATAAACAACGAATAATGAATGTTAAATCGATTGGACTCCAATTGTGAAAAGTATTATCAATTTCATAAACGATTGTCCTAGATTCCAAAATTTAGGAAGACAATTTACGCTTGTTTGTTCCGCTTCATTGACAGTTTTAGGTCGAAAAGTTTGAAGCGTCCACGCATTAGAGAGTTTAGATGAAAAATTTACATAAAAATCTCTTTCTATATTCTTTTTATTTTGCTACTATATATATAATAGTAAAGTTCCGATTAAAAATTAATAAATATTATTATACAAAGTATTCTAAAAAATATCAAATTAACGTGCACAAAACCGACATTTGAAAAACTTTCTCTCATCTCTTTCATCATAATTCATTTTATACATTTTAACTCTATACAGTCCGCAGCACTTAAGACGGATGCTCTTGAGAATTTTATTCTCAGTTAGTCTAACCTCTTGAGAGGAATACGATAATCGAGTATCGCTGTCAATTGTGTCTATCACGAATCTGTCGTTCGAAAGTTGCTCTCGAAAAGTAAGCGACTTTCAGGCATACATCAAATGGCCTTAGAGTTAACGAGACGCATCTGCATGCGCGTAATGATTTCTATACGGGATTCGTATAACCCAATTCGTCGGTATATCGCGGTTTCGCGAGGTATCATAACCATCAGGTTCAATTGCAGGTAATCGCATATGCGCGAATGTTGCATAGCCGGTCCACCTGCTGTTGCAGCGATTTACTCAAGTAAGTCTCACGCTTCCTTATTTTCCTTCTTTACCCTATTTAGATTCACATTACGTTACGTACATTACGTTACATCCGACAATTCTTAATTTCGTTCTCTTACGAACTTTGCATCGAATTAAGTAATAAGTACAATCAAGTACAATCATGTATTCTCAGAAATCAACTTGAGCAACTTTATGAAAAAGTTAATATTACAAATTTTATTGAAATTAAAAATTCAGTTACCAGCTATTAACTAGAAATTAAGTTATAAACTATTCATGTACTTTTCAGGGACCAATAAATAAGGGAAATAAAAAATTTACTTAAGAAATGGAATAAATTAATAAATTAATAAAAATAATCAATTCAATTTCTAAGAGATTTATGTTACTAAAAACATGAAAAAAGGTTTACTCTAGAATTTTTGGTAAGCACTCCCTGAAAGAAATTTGGCGAAAACTTAAACTTGTTTAAATTCCAGTAAATATTTTAAATCAAATTTATTAAGTAAAATTTTAAGAAATTAAAACTTGCAATTAATAAAAATTATGTCGCAATGTATGTCTTTATAATTAATTAATTCAGACAAGCGTATTTGTGAGTTATTCCGAGAATTTCTCTCACAAATAAAAAAATAAGCAAAAATTGTTTAATACAGTTAAACAATACATATTGTTCCATTTATTAGAATTTCTCTCAAGATATCGGAGTGATTAATGTTATCATCGTTAAGAGTTCGTCTTTCCGCGAATGCTACTTGATGACGTATCTTCATGTCGTACGTTACGTAATTAGACAATATTACCGTAAAATTTGACCTTCAGAAACGTGCCAAGATTATTCGGGCAAATCTATATTCGAGGTGCTCGAGCAGTATTTTCCTTTCTTTTTACAAACATTCATTTTACAACATTCTTAATTAATTCAAGCTCTATCTACAGAACTTAAACAATTATAATTATTAACTCGTTAAGTAAACTACGCGCAATAAATTCATAACATTAATTCCTTTAATATATCGCGATATCTGTCTAATTTGCCATACGTAGATTATATTATGTACATATTTTTAACAGTATTAGTTATACTATTAAGTTATACTATTAGTTATATTATTAGTTATACTATTATACTCTCATTTGTTATTGAATAATGTTGCATATAAGAACAATAGTATGTTTATTGTATAGTGAAATAATTAAAAATATATGAAAAAAAATTTACATATCAAATCGGAAAAATCTAATACTTAAAAAACTTTACCAATCATCATCTTTCCAAAATATCATACAAGGCCAACTTATACGTTAATGCAACTTCTAATTTTGCCTAATTGTATTGTATTTTTGTTCATGCCGCTGCTATTATTCAATTTCTGTTTGAGCTCTAACATTGTTCAATTTTTGGTAAGCACTATAATGTAAATCTAGATTACAACAGTGCATTAAATTGCATTAACTGATACTCAAATTACATATCGTGAGTACAAGCAATATCTATGCAAAGTGTAGTGTTTTTTTGCAGATTTTTTTTCGTAACAGTACGCCTCGCGTAAATGACAATTTCGCATCAAGCAATATGGATGGAAGGTGAAGATTGTCATACACTGTACAACTAGCAATTATATTTCCCACAAGGATATAGAGAATTTTACCTTGTAGTTCTGAAATACAACGTTAGAAATTTCAGTATCTAAAGCAACATCGAGCAATGAATCATCTTATTCAAATAGGCGAGTCACGCCTTGAATGCACTGGGTGTCGAGATGCACGGGCAAGAATAATAAGAATCAGAGCTGCATGTTCGCATGTTGCGACTTTGAAATCTTAGATAAGCGGGAAATGTATACAGACGCGGATTATTTGTTCGTCATTCGCAGATCGTGCGCAGAAACGAGTTTACATCGGCGATACACGACGGTGACGGCGGTGACGGGACGTTAGGAATCCGAAACTCGCGGAATCCTTCCGCGAGAGAGTCAGAGAGTCAACGGACCGTCCCATCTCTCGTCCTCGTCTCTCCTCCCACCTATCCTACTCGTTTAGTCTCCCGCAATGAAGCGCGTGTAGCCGCGTATCACGTCTTTTGCCTTGCTTCTCGGCAGATCTCGGCTCCTCCGTGCGACGGCAGCCACGCGATCGAACAGTTTTTTTCGAGCATCACGCGAAACAGGTATTCGACGTCGCTCGACTCCTCGAGACGACGAAGACGCGAGGGGGGAGGTAGACAGGTAGATAGGTTAGGTAAAAGTACCCTCACTCGCGAATATCGTCATCGTGAAATTGCGACGGCGCGGCGCCGCGCGCGAATAAAATATGAAAATATAGAGACTCTCCAAGGGAAATAGAGAGAGAGAGAGAGAGAGAGAGAGAGAGAGAGAGAGAGAAGTACGCGTCGACAATGACGAAGACGGAAGGGAAGGTACGACGGACGGACGGAACGGACGACCGTAACCGTTACGTCCGGTTC
>NW_012130120.1:1027011-1037190 GCF_000143395.1 Atta cephalotes | reverse complement strand
ANGNNNANNNTGANNGAGAGAGAGAGAGAGAAATTAGACGCTGCCAAATGCAAGCAAGGGAAGGTCGAGCGCGAAGGACGCAACCGTTGCCGTTGCCGCAGGCAGGCAGTGAGTTTGAAACGTCGCTCACTTTTGCGGAGCAAGCGCGACGGCGCCATCGCGAAAGACGGATAGTGGAACTTGAAAGGCGGCCGTTCGAAATGTCGTCGCTCTTCTCGTAGCTTTTTGTCGCAAGAATAGAATGTACACTCACCACTTGCAGTCGAACAAAAATCCCTCGGCGCGTCCGTTCCGTTGGACCGGCGATAATCCACGTGACGGATGCAACAAAGATGCATGCAACGCGATCATCGCGGGACACTCACGCGCGTGATGCAACACATGCATGATACATATGCTTGTAACGGCGCACGCGATTTTACGCGATGCAACGAGTGAAGGAATAACAAGAAAAGAGGAGAGAGAGGCACGTCGTTGACTTGACGCATGGACGAAAAGCGCGGGGAACGCGACGCGCGCGACACACGTTCACTCACGATTGCTTCGCCTCGCAGAGTTGCAACTCGCAGTCGCGCGTGCCCGACTGTCCGCTCATCACCAACTCCGAACAGTCTGAACCGCGAACGTTCTCCGAACCCGAGCCGAGCAGACCCGAGCTCCGCTCCGAAACCTCCGACTTGCTCCGACTCCTATCTCGTGCATCTCCGTACAGCTTCGCCTTTTCCTATCCTTCTCTCCTATTCTGCTTATACTACCGAGCCGTTCGATATTATTCGGTAATACTCGGCCACACTCGACGCCGCTCGCTCCCAAACTCGAAACACAAACCAAACGAATACACGTAATCCATTTGAATTTTATACAAGAAGAATGAAATCTTTCTTGTACTGTATTTAATTCCAAGAGAAAGAGAGATAATTTACAATGTATGTAAAACGATTTTTTATATGAATTAGTTATTATATAAAAAAACATTCGTTCTTTATTGCTCTTAATAAATTTGATAACAAAATATTTTTAATATCAAAAAACTAAACATATTGTAATCATTTAATTTTTAATAAATCTAAAAATCTATTAATAATAATTTATATAAATAAGTAAAGAAATTCGTTAAAAATAATTTCTATCTGTAATAAAAATCATCATTAATGGAAACGGAAGAAAAATAAAACTAAATAATGAAAAATGTCAGCTTATTAGTGTAAGCTTATTACGGAAATATTAGAAAATTAAGACAAAGTCTATATAGATAAAATGTAAACTTTTTATTTTCATATTTCCGATATTTTCATATTTTTATTCAAGCATATCACATAACTTTTTTATTTTTATTGTCTCCGTTTTCCATGTGCGTGTCTTTCCTTAATTCATAAATCTATAAAAAGAAAACATAATGATTATCTAAATATCGCAAACTGCAAAGAAACAAGTACCGTTTCTCTTTTCTCACCTGTACATATGCTTCGGTAAGAGTGATCATTTGGGGTAAAATTTGTGTGACGTGCAAATCTTGCAATTCGTACCATTGGCCTGTGGCTTTATGCAAAATATGAACTCTATATGTACCTTGTCCAGGTTCACCATCGTGTACTATATTGGCTACTAAGTCATACGTTGTATATGGATGCTTGGCTTTCACTTCCGATGTTAAAATATCTCCAAAATCGACATTTCTGTCAACATAATCAAGATTTATAATTAAATAAATTGTTAATAAATTTTTTAATATACAATAGTATATGAAACGAGAAAATATTATATACTTACTTAACAGGAAAATTCACAATTGTTGGATTTTTTTCAACAAAGAATGTATTTTTTGTGAATCTCTAAAAAATTCAATAAAAAATTATCAAATAATGCAAAATATATCGACACTAATAGTAGATATAAGATTTACTTTTATATAAAGTATGAGATATGGTGGTAGTTCGGTAATCTCAAATCTTTTCATGAAATTTTCCTTGTAAGTTTTATATTCTTTCTCAGTGACGGCGTTAAATTTATTCAGGAGCGTATACAGATTTACCTGGATGAATAAAAGAGCGATTTTTTTATTTCTCTGCTACATTCCATTTATATGATCAATATTATATGCATATAACAAAATACCAACCTGTGGAATAATATTCTCTGTAAATTGATCTTTAAATAGTGGAGGTGGCGGAAGGTCGCAAGTGAGATATAAAAATGGACTTTCCGTCACAGTTTCACCATACTCCACCGTGTGTAACAATTCACTTCTTTGGCTCTCCTCTAATTCCAATGGTGGTATTTTTCGTGTATATATTCGCATATGACCCAAAAATGTTTTATAAATGATGCTAGAATCACGCTTTTTTGTACCATTTAATGCCAGATGGAGAGCATTTAAGAACCATGATAAAAAATCCACAGGATCACCTAAACATAATCACTTATTGATAAAAACACTATTTTATCGCGTAAAAAAAATACAAGTTGATAAAATCTGTTACATACCTTGCTCTGTGAACTGAAATCTTTTCTTGCTCCACAAGACTACCGCTTGCAGCATTTCGTGTGGGCTTACGTGAGCTTTAAAATTACGTGGGTTCCATAATTTGCGCATAAGTTCTCCAAACCTTTGTACCAAGAGATACGATGAATCACCAGGTGGTCTCCTTACATGAGCATAATTAAATTCTCTTAAAAAGAAATCTCTCAAAGGTGTAACATGCGAGAGCGCCTATAAAAAAATGTTAAGATGACAAAATGCATAGAATGTCGATATTAATAATTATTTATTTAAAATTATAAACTACATTACTTGTAAAATGACATTGCAATAATCATTTGCTTTTATGTTATTCATTCCTACTATTCCTGGTGAATACATAGAGCCATCGATTGCTCTAGATTGTTTATCGCTCTTGTCTAGTTGAGTTATTTGCATTTTATCGAAAGTTGGATTTAACACATATTTAATATCATCCAGAGATGAATCTAGCAAACATATAAATGTTACTTGCTGAAGAATATAGACATAAAGAATGAATTTACCTACCTACTATCTCGTAATTATCTGGTAAACAATAAAATTTGAGCGTATGCAAATTAAGAAAAACATGATGACTCTCTGCCACGCTATGTGTGTAAGCATGAGTATTAGTGCCTCTGCCTTGGAAATATTTACCGCAAACCAGACAAGCATACACATTAATCCTAGATAGTGATACAGAACACAATTTCTCAAAATCAAAATCCAGAAATTGTCGATTAATCGTGTCCAAATACGGACACAATCGCGGCGCCTCTGATTTCGTTTTTATATACTTTGCAGTCTCTGTAATAAGAAAAAAATATGCCTATGAGATAATAATATTATAAGTTATGTTTTAAGTAATAAGTAAAAAGAGTGAATGTGAGATTATTTCACTTTCTTCATCGATTATTTTACTTTCTCGTTTTACTTTCTCAATTACATATCAATGCCCGTAAATGTATTATTGTACAAATTCATGAAAAATCAAGAAAACATCATGGCAAACATCATTTAACCTCAAACTGCACTTATTTGCATTTCATTAAAATCGTTATGTATCTAGAACGTATTGAATTTAAATTAACAATATAATACATCATACAAAATTGCACACATACTCACTTTCTGTTTCATTGTCCGAATCGCTTCCAGTATCGATCAATTTTCGTTTCAGAGTACTTCGTCTATCGGACGCCATTTCTGACGATTTCTAGTATGCAGTATGAACATCATTCACGTACAGACTACACATGCAAAAATTCATCTCTATGTGAATGTAATCTTTAAATATACTTAAACAAATTTGCACGATCATATATTAACGGCATCTCTTATTCACAAAAAGTTGATCAATTCAGCATTTTAGAGTTTAAAAAACATTGCGATATAAGGATCTCTTATCAGATATCGATTTTATTTTTCGGATCGGTTAATAAAATAATCATATAACGTAATGATATAATCATATAATCATATAATCATATTACGTAATAATCGAGCATATAATCCAATACGTGAGATTGAATTCCACAATTTCCGAATTCCAATTGCTCGAATCCAATCATCAGTGCATTGTGCGTGTAAGTTAAGTTAGGTTATGTTAGTTAAAGCACGTGGTGTTGGTATATCCCGTTTCATTTTTTAATTACATCTTTAACAACATCTTTAATTACATCTTATACACTTTCTACACTCAAAACTGAGATGAATGTATGTAATTTAGATAATTCTGCTCAATTTTGCAAAGGAATGGGAAAAAAACGAGATCTAAAAAGTGCAAATGCAGTGTGTTTAGTCCATGTGTGTGATGTGTGCGTACAACCGATGGCATAAATGGGATAATAGTGGTGAGTAGACAAAATAGACTGTAGAGGATTTCTTTTTATACCTATGCGTAACGGAATATTCTCGGGAACGTTCGGAAGCGTTTCGTAGATTTTGAACGAAATAACGAAAGAGAAAAAGATAGATCTATTAAAACTACATTAGTGTACACAAGTACGATTCCTGGATTTTAGCTGACCTGCACTTGCGGTAATTGATGATGTTTATCAGTTCGATCAGAGGAATCAGAGAAATTACAAAAAATATTATGCAGTTACTATTATCTTGAAGGTTGAACACAATTTTTATTGATATAATATCCGTATCTTGAATAAAACATTGGAATTGTATTTTATATATCTTTAAATTACTGACGCATTAATTAATACAGCTGTTTATCGTACACGTAACTTTTTAAATATAATTATTTCAATATAATATTTAATTCTTTCTTGAGTTTCTATATATATATTCGACCTTCGAAAAGTAATTATGTCTCATGCAAAGAGAACTAGAGCAAAAAGTGATGATTTGTCAAGTGAAAGAAAACTCAAACGGTCGAATTCAAACGTCGTAGATTATATGACACAAATACAAACGAATTTAAGAATTAAAAATGTAGATATAAAGGAACACACATCTGCCATATCTGAACCTGTTCCTGATACGAAAGCAAAAGAAGATACCTCTGAGCATGCTTCTACAATATCTATATTTATCTCTGACACATTGTTATCAATTGAACAAGAGCTTTGTATCAAATTGCAAAATATTACTTTTTTACCACCCATACAATATATTTACAATCCACTCGAATATGCATCTGAAACACATGCCATGTATGTACACAAGTATTGTACTGGCATAAAAAAGATCTTGTTCGTTGGTATGAATCCTGGACCATGGGGTATGTCACAAACCGGTGTACCATTTGGAGAAATAAATATGGTGCGAGATTGGCTCAAAATTTCTGGTCCTGTTGGCAAACCCTCAAAAGAACATCCCGACCGAAAGGTGGTAGGATTCCAATGTACACGCAGTGAAGTTAGCGGATTAAGGTTGTGGGGCCTCTTTCAAGAACTATGCGGAAATCCCGAGAACTTTTTCCGATATGCATACATGCACAATTATTGCCCACTGGCATTCATGGATGGCAAAGCTCGAAACATCACACCGGCAGAAATAAAGGCAATATTTATCCTGTTACATTCCTTTCTTCTTATGCTGAACTATTCTGTATTTTTCAGGGTGACGGACAAAAGATTTTACATGAGGCTTGCGACAAATCCCTGATAGATATAATACAACTTCTAAAAGTAGAGATCGTTATTGGCATTGGCAAATATGCTGAAAAAAGAGCACAGACTGCAATCCAAACAGGAGGTCTTCCAGTACAGGTAACATACTGCAGTATTTTAATAATAATAACATATATAACACAAGATTTATGTTAACTTGTACAATGGCTTTTTCAGGTGATGGTTCTGCGACATCCCAGTCCAAGAGCAGTAGGTAATCAAAATTGGAATGAAATAGCTAAGCAGCAGCTAAATGAGTTGGAATTACTCAAATATTTTGACAAAGCAAGTACTACTGCTGTCTAATTTTTCTGTTGCGTAAGATATTATTTATTAAAGATATAAACATCAGATAGCATTTTTTTTATTTTAAAATAACATTTTTTATAAAGAATAATCATGAAAGAGTTAATAATTTTATAGAAAACTGTCTTTAATATTGATTTTAAAAATATCTCGCCAGCATATAATACAATAATTAAGTACAATAATTTAGTATTTATTATGGATACTTTGGCATGGATGGATGTTGCATTACAAAAAGCTGAGGAATCTTTAAAAGCTGGTGAAGTCCCTGTTGGTTGTTTATTTATATATAACAACCAAATAATTGCGACAGGCAATAATACAGTAAATGAAACTTGTAATGCAACACGTCATGCCGAGATAAATTGCATCGACCAAGTCTTAAAGTTCTGTAAGGAGAAATGCATGGATTACAAAATGGTGTTTCGTAATCTAGATGTAATTGTCACGGTAGAACCATGCATAATGTGTATGTCAGCATTACTTCAACTACAAGTACGCAGTATTGTATATGGCTGTGCGAATGATCGATTTGGTGGTTGTATCAGTGTTCTTGAAGTACCAAAGTTTTACGATTCAAAAATAATTATACAGGGAAATGTAAAAGGAGAAGAAGCCATGAGGTTGCTCCAAAATTTTTATAAAGGTGTCAATCCAAATGCGCCTGAATCAAAAGTTAAAAAAGGTCGTAACACTAAAGGAACTTCGTCGACAGAGAACAATTAATGTTACAATTTTTTGTAATCCATTCATATGTGAAACTTTTTTATATATATTTATTTTTATATATATTTATATTACGCGAATATAAAGTATATTCTCCGTAATTAAGTATATAATATACGTTGCTCCGATATATAATTTTATTGCACTAAGTTTTTATAATTTTTTACATTCTAAATGTACAATGTACAAATAGAATAATACTACTATTAAATTAATTTAAATTAATTAAATTAGTATTAAATTAACATTTGCACATTTTCATTTTAATGTGTATGTGAACGCATGTACTTACATGTACATGTTAAACAATTTTCATATCATAGGGATACTCTTACTCATTTATACATTATATACATATACAGTTTTATATATTTGAAATAAATATTACTTACGCGATATACTTTTGATTTGATCATATGATCAATTGCACCATGTCTTATCTAATTCGCATTTTCCTTGATACCATCTAATAAGTAATTGATTTCTTAGTGTGTAGTTGTTCAGCATCATGTCCCTTGTCTGTAAAAAAATTATTCAATTACTTACAATCTAACCGATTAAACGAAAAAGTACGACTTACTATAGACGGTGGGAAAATTCTTTGAAAATCCATTCGATTTTGATGCTCGAGATAACTCTGCGATAAAATGAGTTTTATTTCTGATGTGAAACATGGTCGGCACAATTGACACTCTACGCGAAAGCAATCATTATCACATTTTTTACAAAGTTCTGGTAGCACTACGATATTTTTATTCGCTATTTCCATTTCTTCCTCTTTTTTATTTCTATAATAATATTAATTAAATATACCAATAAAGTATCTTTTTTTATGTAAATAATTTTATTTATATATTTATTTTTAGATGAGTAGAGATACATTTCTAGAAATAGTTATATACTTCTAAGAATCTTGATGTCTTTTTGATATATTTACCTTGTCCTCAAGGATTCTTTTCTGATTCTCTTGGCGATACCAACCAACGCAAATGTATTAAATATGACTTGTTCGTATAATAATTGATTCGGAGGATAATGTGCGGAAGACAGGTTCGGCGACATGTTTGCTTCCATCATGTAGACATTCAGATCCTCATCAAGGGCCAAGTCGAATCTTACAAGCTCGAAGAAATTTCTGCCATTGCCGAAGCGCTTGGAGACTTCTCTGATTTGCGCCTCCTTCATCAGAGCGACCTCCCGAATAGCGTCATACGCTCGGTTCCACATTTCTGCTGGATTTTTTCCTTGCTCCCTGACGTATGCATCAAATGAGTCCTTCATCGAGTACCCAAGTTCAACATAGTATCTCTTCAAGGATGGTATGTTCCAAATCGGTAGATAATCATCGCCAACCACATATTTATCCAGAATCTCCGGATCAAACGGATAGTATTCGATTGGACAGAAGCGGAACAGCACGTCGCCCTTATAAATGTACACTCGCAGCGGATCCACAGAGGTGATGACAGTGTACACGCCAATATCGAACTTGTAGCCATCCACGAGAAACGGCCGCTCGATAAACTCCTGGACGAATGTGCCGGCAGTGAAATTTGTATCGCTGCTGTGGCGAATGCGGATGCCACGATGATCATTCGACTTCTGTACGAACAGCTTTGCGGGATTTAATTTAGCATAATCGATGAAAGCTTGCTGGTCTTCAGGCATCTTGAATGCTGCTGGAATATACCGACCGCCAAGTGACGTCGACAAGTCCACTTTATTCGTGATATAGCCGCAACCAGGGAAATGATTAACTCGCTGATGTTGTTGTAATTTATTTAAGCTCGCGGATAACACTCGAAAAGGATAATCGTGAGCCCACAACAGATCCCAGTCGGATTTATTATTACCTTCCTGGAAACCGAGTCGTTGAAGTACTGAATACACATGCTTCAGGTAACTGGTGTCATTGTTCTTGGCATAGATCCAAAACTTTGGTCTAGTTTCATTTATAATTATCGGTTTCTCGAACAGATACTTCGAATGCATTTGATAACGTAGATATATGAAAAATATACCATACAGAATCAAAGGACCCATTACAGAAGATAAAATAATCTTCAGTACTGTCTTCATCTTCAAATTCATAATTTGTTTTTTCATGGTTTTTTCTACAACACAATTGTCTCGAATTTGCTTAGAACTTTTTTAAATTTAATTAAAGATAAAGTGTAAAAGAAACGAAATTTTTAATACTTTATTCTATTAATGAGTAAACTTTTACTAAAAATATCTTTAAATAAAAAGGAATTGATTTATACCTTTAATTACTGTTTTCTCTTCTGTCTAGAATACTGATTTATATATCAATTCGTCACTAATAAAAATAAATTTAAACAGTTTTTGTCTTGTTCTTTTTATCTTGTTTTTTTTCAAGTTTCTTTTCATCTGACATAATATTATTTTGATTTAAGTGGGAATTAAAATTAATCCATCTGTTTAGTCCACAAGAAATTTACTTGTGAACAATGAAATGCACATCATTCACATGTGAAAGTATGTACCGTTGTAACTCATCCCCGCTTCTCCAACCGCCTTCCACCATCCACGTGGGAGAATAATTGAAAAACCAGTTTCTCTTCATCATGTCATGTGACTATAATCTGTGACACGAATTGCAATGTTCATCGTAAAAATGATTAGAAATAAACACTTTCAAATTAATAATGTTGAAGTATAATTGATTTTAACATTGATTTTATAAACTTTGATTTATTATTAATTTGTAGATATAATTATCTTTTAATTGTAATTATTTTTAATGTAATTATTTTTATATGCAGATCTTATTAAATGCAGAAAAACGTTTAAAATCATAGTTGCGTTTAAAATCTTACTTATATATTTTTTTTATATTTATCCATACAACAGTTCTCTGAGGGATCTAGACATCTCCTTGGAAAGACATCTAGAGATGTCTAGATTCCTCAAAGAACTGTGACCTTTCAAGGATCTAGAGAATATTCTATATCCTGTCGCCAGAATATCGCCAGCATATCCCTCGGAGAACTGTGTTGTATAAATGTCAATTCATTTTTTTTATAGTCTTCTAATTATTTTATTTAAGATTTTGGTAATTTATAAAATAGTCATCAATTTTATATATAAAACGTTTATAAATTCATTTAATATTTTGGCGATGATTTAAAAAAAAAGGAAATATGTTATCTAATAAAATATATAAATACGCAATTTTAGATAAGATTTACAAACAATTCAAATCTAAAAAAAAAATGAGAAAGAATTTAATGATTATTTTTTACAATATTTAATGATTACTTCCATTGATGGAGTTTTCTGGCGACAGAATTTCTCTCCAATAACTGTATAATCAAATTTCTGTTTAATAATAATAATAATTATTTGTTTTTTTTTTTATAAAAAATTGCAATAAATACTTGTATCTTTTGAAAATAAAATTCATATTTGTGAATTTAAAAAAATTAACATAAATAATAAATATTAAGTTACACACACACACACACACACACACACACACACACACACACACACACA
>NW_012130120.1:1015649-1026849 GCF_000143395.1 Atta cephalotes | reverse complement strand
TACACACACACACACACACACACACACACACACACACACACACACACATATATATTTTTATAAATGTAAATAAACGCAAAAATAATTTATATTTTGAATATATAAGTTTATGTAAATATTATGTTACTGATATTAACATTTCTAAATATTATTGTAATTAATATTTAATATTTTTTCGATCTATTTATACGTAATTTTATAAATTTTCCACATTATATTCGCTCGTCTTTAATAAAATTAAAAAAAATTTTTTATAGAGCGAAATATATTGAAATTTTTTATACTTTTTATTATAATAATAAACAATTATTTGGTACTTGTAATAACTTGTGTCATCAGTCTAAATAAAAGAAAACAGAAAATTTATATGCATTCCAAATATAAACGCCTTCGTTTCATTATGATCACGTGATTGAGTACGTCGGTGCCGTTAGCCGCGTAAATAAGCGATCTTCGCATTGCTTACACTTTTTGCACTCAGAATCTTTGCTTTTTTTCTCTTCAATGCTTGAATATATATTTATCTCATTTTAAGTGTAAAAATTTTGGCGATTTGAAGCAAAGCAAACAATTCTTAAGGCACGCATTCACATGCAAGCGTTAAGCACCGGAAGCAACCAATCAGCTGCGCGATATGGGCAGTAATGTGCAAATTTTTACTGTAAAATTCGCTTCATTGATTGGTTGCTGCTCCGCTGGTCCGCTGTTTGACTCTTGCACGTGAAGATTAGGTTAGATTTCTGAAGCATTCTAAAGTCAACAGCAAGCTCTCCTATCTTCTAGTGTCTTCTATCCCTGGCTCATTTCCTTTTCCTGTCTTTCACATTTGTGGACTCGTTGGTTCTGGTCGGTCTATTGCGGTGCGTTGCAAAAAAGACATAATACGAGCAAATATGGGTTTCCAGAATATTTGGTATTCACATCCACGAAAATACGGTCAAGGATCTAGATCCTGGTTAGTATAATGCTCCTCTTGTTCTCGCTAATCTTCATTAGCAATTATTTATATTTGGCATGACAGAGCGATCGCGTATTCATCATGAATAACACAGTATTTTTTTCTTACAAAAACTTGATTTATAGCAAAAACTTTGATGATCCATTAAAATTTGAAGTAACTGTACTATGTATGTATTATTGTTAATTATTAACCATCTCCTGTGCAAACACATTTAAATACGTTTCTAACCTCAAAAAATCACGAAGAGTGAATTTAACTGCAATTTACTAAACTAAAATTGTATTCTTCTCTCCTCTTTTTTCCTAAATGTTTCAAATTTATGAAATGGAATAATCACAGATAAAACGAATAGATGTATTAATTTCGAATTAAATTAATATTTATTATGTATGTTTATTTATATATGTTAGATAATGCAAATGTATTTATTGTGTAATTTGAATAAAATTGATTTTGTTGCAGCCGTGCCTGTGCAAATAGGCATGGGCTTATTCGCAAATATGGTCTGAATATCTGTCGACAATGCTTCAGAGAATATGCAGCCGATATTGGGTTCAAGAAGGTAAAAAATATTAATTCATTTCTTTGCTACTTTATAAAGGCTGCGTTCGGTTTCAATGCGTTGTTATGGTCACTCATTTTGTTATGGTCACTCTTTGAAAAGGAAACTAGAACAAAACTCATATAACATATGTGCGATGAAATTAAACGCAGTTGAAATAAACATGAAATGACTAAATATATTTTGTTTGTTCTCTTTACAGCTGGATTAAATATAACTTAGGAATAGTTGGAGAAATTCTTTGGACAAATCACGATGATTTTCACAGCAGCATCTTTAAAAGTTAACAGCTAAAAAATAGAGATTGTAACATCTGGCACTCAATGTTCTTGAAATTAATATATTTGTATAATCCAACATTCATTTTGTACATTTATTCTTTTTACATTCTCAATATATATATATATATAGCTTTTTCTAATTTTTCTGGAAACATGAAAATATGATCTGGAAACATCAAAATAATTTTTTAATTTAACAATTTCATCTATTGATATATTTTCAAACAATAAAACACTGTTCAAGTACAAATAAGATCTGTTTAAGAATTTATTACGTTGCAGAAAATATTAAAATTATTTACTAAAAATTTTATTAAAAATTTTTTGTAGAAACGTTTCTTGTAAAAACGTTTTTATTCGAAATTTCTGACATTTCTAGATTTTGATATCAAAATAAAAAATCAAATTGGATATTCTACGTAAAGCTCATTTTTAAGATATCTATAATTTAAATTCCGAATAGAATTTTGTTTACTTTGTATGTCCCATAACATACATAATAAATTTACGAATTTAAGTAATCAAATATATATATGAAAATACAATTTTTAAATTTTTAAATTGTAAATAAAATTTTCAAATTATAAATATCTTCGGTTCTTTGGAGGGGGGAGGGGGGGAAGTTGCATTGTTATATTTTTTGCACTTAAATAAATTAAATATGCACAAATAGAGTTGAAGAGAAAATATCAGATATATACATAAAAATATTAATAATACATTAAAAAATTGTTACTATACGAATTTACATAAGGCACATATTCGTTTTTCATAGTACCTCAAAGAAATAACTTAAAGACTCGTATTCAGAACGCACTTAGGCCGGAATTAAACTATGATTGAAATTGAATTGAAATTTCATCAACAGATAAGAGGACAAAAAAGTTTTGGCTCCTTTTGTTCTGATTAGTCAAATTTCAATCTTTCCAATTTTCAATCTCATTTTTCAATGCGCAATCTGATTCCGGTCTTACAACGATGTAATGCGTGATCTACAATGGTAGCAGTATCAGTAATGGATGAGGCTGTAAGAGTAAGAAATTGATCAATCACAGTCGATTATTCTTCTCACTTTCAACTATGATTGGTCAATTTGTTACTCTTACAACCTCATCCACTACTGCTACTGCCATTATAGACCACATATGGTCTACAATCGACAGTAGCACTAGTGGATTAAGGAGTAAACGTAGAAATCGATCATAGTTGAATGTGAGAAAAAATAATCAACTATGATTGGTCAATTTCTACGTCTATTCCTTAATCAATTGCATTAGCGTACATACTATTTTTATTATACTTTAAATTATGAATATTATATAATTTCAGAGATAAAAGCGTTTTGAACCAGTTTCACCAAATTAGTTTAATCGACTGTTGACTGACCAACCGCGTTTGCTGTTTAGTAGAATCGCCCAATTGCTTTTGACAGTTAATCACGATTAAGTTTGATCGGAATTGGTGAAACCTTAAATATTTAAATGCTTAATTGAAGCATTAAAGATCATAGAAAATTTTGAATTTAGCAAAGAAACTCATTAAAGTTTTTATCTAAAAAGCTTTAAAAAATTGATGAAAAAGTCGAAATGTTGCTTAAAATGAGACAATAAAAAAAAGAGCGCAAGAAAATATTCGAAGTTAATTGTCGTCTATTTATAAAAGAAAAAATATTGGTATTGGCAGTATATTTAGGCTGCGATCGATTTAGACGCTTTCAGCGCTTTCAGTACTTCTATTCTTATTTTATGTCTAATGAACGATAAAGATAAAATGATGATTACAAGCGCTTAAAGCGTTAAAGCGCGTAAGTGTCCAAATCAACTGTAGCCATAGTGGATGCTTTCCAATTGCTTAACACAACTTAACATAAATATACACAAGAATGCATCATTGTACATGATTCAATTAAAACAGAATGTGTATAGAATGTAATTGTGCATGATTGAGATCCGTTTCAGATAGAGTTAAATTAAATGTAGCTTTTTCCGTCTGTATTAAATAACAAAAAGTAAAAGTGTCGGCCATTCAACGTCTTTCAACCTCCTTTATAGCTGTCGCAGTTAGTAACATGTAATTGTCACTAGAAAACAAGCTTACACAACTCTCGATTGAGTACAAGACTGCGTTTCGTTTCACGCATAATGCGTATGTTGCATTATTTATCCTTGTTATTTATCGAATGTTAAACAAGAATAAATGATGCATGAAACGGAACGCAGTCCAGTAGGATTGTATATCTTCAAGTGAGGTGAAAATTACAAAAGTGAACAAATTCATTAGAGTATTCATAATTTAATTGGTCAATACCTAGTAACCTTTGCTCATTTTTATAATTTTCAGCTCCTTTCAAATCAATTCAAATCAAACCCCCAGATGTGTAGCGTTGTGTTGACGATAACGGACAATTGGAACGCAATTTGTGTCGCCGTAGAACGCAAATTGTGGCCGCACGAAAGTATCTAGGGATATTGCAATTGAAAAGCATACAGTGTCTATTGATATCATTGTGGCAACACTGCAGCAATGAGGCGATTCACGACGTTCGCGTTACCGTGTAACGTCTATAATTGAATTCTGCTGAACATAGCTGAAAATAAGTAAGCGTAGGTTACGTTTGTAACTTACATACCTTACATACGCAACGATAGCGATATCGTGCGTGTCCTGGCGTGTCCCTCGCCCGCCCTCGTCCTTCGCTGCCTTCGCGCTCGAAGGTATCGCGCCGTCGACCGCAATACATGGAGAGAACGATGTCGGAGCAGACGGCTTCGCAGACGCAAACGGAAACAATCTCCGAGGCAGACGTCACTGACTCCGGATCGCAGGTAATTCGTCAAATATTCGCGAGGAGATTCACTAAGTGTTATTAGCCTAGATGCGATATGAATTGTTTATTGGAATTAAAATAAGCACCAACAACTTTTATCTTATCATATCTTGACAGTCCGTTCGACTCGCGTCGTCGAAAGAAATTTCTCATTCATCATAGAAAACTTGCGTCATATCAGTTGATACGAGATTACGCGTTCGATTACGTGCTGCAACTGCTGTCTTAGAGTTTAAAGATTTTTATTTCTCTTGAAGTCTTTTTAAAATCTTCATTCTGTCAAACAGTTTTTCCAACAAATGATACTTAATACAATATCTTTTTAATAATATTAAAAGAAACGTAAGTGCAAGTGCTCCGATGTCGCAACTGGATGTATTTAAATTGCGCTTTCATTACCCTGTTTTTATTTTTCGAACGTGTATATAAATGAGTATCTCTTTCTTCAAAAAACAAAATAATCACTTTTATACATATAGTATGACGCATGTATGTATCACAATTCCAATTTAACAAAGTTAAATTTTCTCAAGAAATAGAAACATTCTAGCTTGAAATGTAACAAACGTACAATTCACAATCAGTATTTTTGGTCAAGTGCATCAACTTCTGAATGATGTTTAGTCAAGAAGATAGTGTTTCTGTTTAATTTATGTTTTAAAATATATTACGTTGCACCCCAATACATAAGTTGTCAATCTCATTTTTAAGAATTTCAATATGATGCGTAAAATACTTGCAATTAGCATACGAAACCGCGCGACGAGCCACAAATCTTTTCTAAATGAAGGCAAATTGAAAAGTTGCGAACGTGAATTTTGCACGGCCATTCAAGAGAATCGTTCGCCGTTGAACGGAGTACGAGTTCTGGATCTAACGCGAATCGTGGCCGGTCCTTACTGTACAATGATCCTGGGTGATCTCGGTGCAGAGATCTTGAAGATCGAACGACCCGACGGTGGGGACGAGGCACGCAAGTGGGGCCCACCATTCTTCCAAGGAACACAAGAGTCAACTTATTTCATGAGCATCAACAGAAATAAGAAGAGTGTTTGCATCGATTTGAAGAAGGGGAAAGATATTATTTACGAGCTGGCGCAGACAAGCGATATTCTGATAGAAAATTATGTGCCCGGAAAGTTGAGTAGCATAGGCTTAGGATACGAAGACATGGCTAAGATAGCGCCACATCTCATCTATTGCTCGTTGACTGGTTATGGATCTAGTGGACCATATGCAAATAGACCCGGTTACGATGTCATTGCTGCTTCCTTAGGCGGTCTTTTGCACATTACCGGGCCGAAAGATGGACCACCGTGCAAGGTTGGCGTAGCAATGACTGATATGGCAACAGGCCTGTACGCTCATGGAGCAATTATGGCATCTTTACTACAAAGATCGAAAACCAACAAAGGCCAGTGGATACAATGTAATCTCTTGTCGACTCAAATCGCAAGCCTGATAAACATTGCTTCAAATTACTTAAATGGAAATAAGGAAGCGACAAGATGGGGATCTGAACACGAAAGCATAGTTCCTTACGAAGCTTTTTCTACGAAAGATGGATACATGACGATTGGAGTAGGAAGCGATGCACAATTTCTAGAATTAGTCACAAAATTACAAATGTCAGAACTTGCTGCTAATGACAAGTTCAAGAATAATATAGCTAGAGTTAAAAACAGAATCGAGCTACTTGAAATCCTTAGAGATGTAATTAAAAAGAAAACAAATCAAGAATGGTCTGTAGAATTTACAGGGGCTTCGTTTCCTTATGGAGCAATAAATACTATGAGAGAAGTGAATTAACCAATCTAATCTGATCTTGATGCATTATTTCCTTTGCAATTTAATAAATTCATTTTCTTTAACTATAATTTCCAGGTATTCGATGATCCCCATGTGAAACACATCAAATTGGTTCAAGAAGTAAATCATCCAGTTACAGGCAAAGTGAAACTTGTTGGACCACCTGTGACATATAGCTACGCTACTAACATAGTGCGATCAGCACCACCAACATTGGGACAGCATACATCGGAAGTTTTAAAAAATATATTAAATTATTCTGACGATAAAATAGAAAATTTGATAAAACAAAAAATTGTACGATAATTAATAAGCATAAATCCCTTTCTATCTGTACAGTGTTTTAATGTAAAAGTCGAATTATTGTCGGATATTTTTATATTAATGAATTTCAATTTTAATAAAATCTTTAGAATGTAGTTTGGTAGTAACAAGTTCATGTATAAGATAAACATGTATTTTATCGTATTATGTGTACATTATATATTTTAGATTTAAAATTTCGTCGAATACAATAAAAATGTCAACTCGCCAACACTGGATGGACATGTATGTACAAAAAATTCTCTCATAGTATTGTTTAGAGATATAAATGAAAAAAATATTAATGTTTCGACCCTCCATTTTAGGTTCAGTACTAATTATTAAATAATAATTATAATGTCAAGTTAACTACAAAATTATATTAGTAAAAATATATATATTCGTAAAAATATATAAATTGCTGTCACAAATAGAAGTGCATAGTCAAATAATAGTTCATCATAAAATCATTATAAAATTAGGTATCCAAAAATAAAATGGTAAGTCGTCAAATCTATGCGACAAAAAAAGTAATCGAAACTTGAATTAATGTGGATAAATGTAATAAATATGATGAAGTCAAGCTCTAAAATTAATCGACTGGTATATGACTGATATCGTAACAACTTTTACAATTAATTCAACACATGTAATTATTGTTTAACTATTGTACTCAAGAAACTCGAAAGTTCGAAATATTTACACTTTTTTCATTTATACTTTTAAAGAATAAACTTTATCCATCCAGTGTGGACTCGTAGCATTTTTATTCGATTTAATTCATTTGAACCTAAAACATTTAATTTTATTTAATTTTATTTAATTTTTAGTTAAAACTTTATAATATATTATAAAATTATTATTTTGTAATCAGTTATAATGAAAATAAAAATTTTTTATTTTATTTGCTTTTTATTTTTACATTAATACAATTATTTAATTTATATATTGTAACAAATATCTTTCTTGTAGTCACTATTATTTATAATTTAAAACCTCATTAATAATGCATTTTATATTATTGAAAATTTCACTTTTTTTTTTTCAGGATGTACCTACTGTACGATTACGTCTACGAATGCCGAAATCAAATAAAAAGGTTCAATGGACTCAGGGGACCGTAGACAATGAAAATTTAAATAAAAAGAAATCAAAATGTAAGTATTTATTATTTCTATGTAATCTTTTAAATTTCATTTATCAAAAAGAGTTAATTACATAATTTTTTTTTATAGGTTGTTGTATTTATGAGAAACCAAAAACTTTCGGTGAAAGTAGTTCTGAAGATAGTGATGATGAATGCGAACATTGTCATGGACATAAAGATGCTCATAAGAAAGTCTTACCTAAACCTGGTGATCCTGCGCGAGAAGGAATGTCATCACATCCTGGTAAATTTTTCATAATAGATCAAATATATACATTTGTATGTACTTATACTTATATTTGAATCTGTTACTCTTATTGATTCTTATTTTATTCTTTTTATAGAACCGATTGCAACAGGTTCAACATAAGTGTTTTTATGCTTATATACCTATTGACAATTTTTCTCTAAATGGAAAATAAATTCCTTTATATTTCTCGAGACAGTATATAATACAGAAAAAGATGATATTAAGTAAGTTATACATATATATATATATATATATATATATATATAAAAACATAATTAAAATATTATAATTATACAATATAGATGAAGTCATATTGTTATCGTTTTAGGTACACAAACTCTAAATATGATTTTGCACTAGTATATGTACTTATATTACAGTGCTTTAATCGTGCAGAAGATTATAAATATTATTGAAATTGTTAATTATTATACATGTCTTGCGAATAGTAAATTATTCAACATTCTTTGAAAAGTAATTTCATCATTCCTTATATGTTTACGTCCGATTAATGTTATTTACTTTACATATACTATTTGTTATTTACTATTTACTTAATATAGAGATCTAGATTTTATGCGTTAGAAAAAAACATACATTATTTTGTGATTTATGATAATATTTCATATATTTAATTATTATTAAATCAAGTTTACAATTATATTCTAATATGAAGAAAAATTAGGAATATATGTCAAAATTTCATTTTTGTTTTTTTGAGATTTATTACATTTATAATTTTACAATGCAATTGCTCTATAATACAAGCTCAAAAAATGAAATAATGTATTACAAATTACATTGTTATACGCCATAATTATAAATAATTATGTCGTATTACATATGACAAAGAAAAAATATAAAATAGTGCACATTTACATTTATTCCTTGTTTCCTTTATTTAATATAAGCGTAAGTAGATGAAATTTGTAAATATTTCAAATATACATAAAAAATATACAGAATAGATTAAATAAGAAAATCCGAAATTTTAAGGTCATACTCATAAAAAAAATTATAATTATAAGGAAACTTAATATTCATTGCACACTTTCATTGAATTTCAATTTTTAATTTCTATTTAAAATTAAATTTTAAACTAGTTCCATATATATATATATATATATATATATATATATATAGACTAAATTTTAAGCTGATGATTTTAAGCATTAAAAAAATATCTTGAGAATTAATGTGCATAGAATACAAATAAGCAGATAGGATTTTTGATCATTAGGCAAATCACTGATCTAATATTAGTTTCTGAAAATTTAAAAATAGTTTGATGATAATCTATCTTTGAATGAATAATATAATTTTAAAATCTTTCGTAAGTTTATTTTCTAATTTTGCATCATAACAGATGTGTGTCAACAATATATTCTTATGATATTCATTCTTTTAACAATATTCTTAGTAATTTTTATTTTTTTCAAAATAGAAATACTCGTCTAATGAGATTCTATATTATATTACCAAGAAATGAAAGTCTGCATATGTAATTTGCATAATCCCAGGTAATCGAAAAATATATTCTTATCATATTTGTGTTTTTATGCAATAATAGTATTCTGGACGATTTTGTATAGTATATACTAAAACTTAAGTGTAAAATATATCTCTAAGATCTTGTAAAAATAAATGTTTAAATTAGAAATTTAATAGTTTTTAATCAGTCAACATTAGTACCGCATTTCTGATATTTATGTCTCTTTCGCACTTCCATCCCCCTACGATAAGACTTTTCATCTAAATCTAAAGCCTTTACCATAGCCCGACTTCGCCATATTTTAACTGTATAGTCATCACTGGTTGTAACTAACATCTCAGGATCGCGTGGATTAAAAGCCACTGAATTGACTACATCACTATGGGGAAATTTTGCTAAACAAATTCCATAATGCCTATCCCATAAGTAACCGTGTTTATCTTCCGCACCACTGCAAACAAAAATTTTTTATGACAACTGTATTTTATATTTTGAAAAGTTAAATCTTAATTAAATTAATAAATTAAATACAAGCGTATTAATTACCTTGCTACGTATTCATTACATACATCCAGAAATATAAAGAAACATTCGTTATTGGGCGTGTATGCTTTGTGTGCCCTTAACATCGTGCCAACTTGCTTTAGTGTTACCAAGTCGATTACATGAATATCGATTTCTTGAGCTATCGGCGGTGGTTGTAAAGGATTAGTAATAACGTAACCCTTTGGCCATGGCCTCGAATTTACATAAAGATATCTGGAAATACATGCATAATTAAATGTCTATACATCTCAAGTACACTTATTTATTCTACATGACTGTGCAACTGACCTATGATCGGGAGAAAGTCCCATTCCAATAATGTGACCATGGAGATCAATTAAATGATCTATTTTATCGAATTTGTCCGCCACAGATTCATAATTTAACCAATCTTCTACTGATGGAGTATTCTGTCTCTCTCGTTCCCTTTTTTGTTGAGCTATTCTCTCGCGCAGAGATGGTCCCGGATCCAATCTTCGTGGGAAAGTAACTAATTTGATCCTTTTAAAACCAACTTTATGCGGAGTATATGTTTTCGAGCCAGTTGTAAAGATAAGAAGTTTTTCAGGATTATTGGCTAACTCGTCTGTATCACATTCTTCAGTTATTGAAGATTCTGTAAACTTATTTTTTGTCATCATATCCTACATAGTGATTAGGACAGTTACAGTTATTTCCTATTACTATGTATTACATGTGCAATTTGCCTACCTCCAGATTCACTTTCCTCTTCCCATTGCGGATTCTCACTTTCGCTATCGCTTTCATGTGCCTTCTTCTGCATTTCAACCTGCCTATATTCCTGATTGTATTGTATAGGACTAGCATATTCGAAACCATCACCAAGTTTCCTCCAATTCGAAAATGCACCTTCTAATTTACTATATCTATCACGTATATATATATATATATATATATATATATATATATATATATAATATATATATANANACAATAACACGTACGTAGTAGTATAACTACTTACTTTAACGTTTAAACGTTTAAAACCTTTAAACCGTTAA
>NW_012130120.1:998799-1015629 GCF_000143395.1 Atta cephalotes | reverse complement strand
AACCTAACTAACCTACCTAACCGTTACCTTACCTAACCTTAACGTTAAACTAAGTACTACCTACCTTAACTTTAACTTAATTATACTACTACTACTATATATATATATATATATATATATATATATATATATATATATAAAAATGTATATTAACATCCAACAAAAAATGCAGGATGATCTATTCTTAAATTGAAAACCTTGAATGTTTCGCTTATTTTTGATACGAAGAAATGTTTCATATAAAAGTGAAACGATTTAAGGAACGTATTTCGATTACGTTGTTTTTTTTTCTAAGTGGAAATGCCAAAAAAATATGAAGATTATTTCTATTTTTTTAAATGGAATTATATAATTTTTTTACATAATATGATTCCTCTAATTATTTTGCGTAGAAATATGAAAAAAACCAATGTATATTTTATACTTTATTTTAGCACATATTAACATGAAAGATTAAATATATTGGTTTTTTATATCTTAATATTTTCTCCCTTGAAACCATCTCATTTTCATCTAAAACATTTTTTCGTATCATCAAAAATAAGTGACATAGGCTTTCAATTTAAATGGATCACACGGTGCGTAAAAAAAAGAAATTTTCACATACTGTATTCTTGATGATGAAATGTAGTACATTGGTTCTTCCTGACTTTGTGAGCTATTAGATTCGCCTGAAGGAGACAACAAATCCTTGTGACTTGGTGGATTTCCTTTTTCTTCCTTTGTATTTGAAGAAGATGGTTGGCTCTGTTGTTCTGTGGATTCAGCTGGAGCAGGTGCTAAACAATTTGCAACCATAATTGCTCTAATCGAGGAAGCATTTCCATTATAGAATCTGAAAAATCATTACAATCGCATGAAAAAAATATTACAATCCATTTAAGAAAATTATGTTTCTAATAAGAAGTCAAAGATTCAGATCGATTAAAAAATATACCGAGTTGTTACTTTACCTAAAGAGTTGTGTCATAATGGGCACATGTTCGCTAGCTGATTCCTGGTTTGCCTTATTGAGCCAAACTACGCTAGTACTAACCAAATGTGCCAACCAATGTAGATTTCCACTTAAAAGGTAACGTTCACTGTACCATGTACCAAATATGTCATACGGCTTATTCACTACTCTACACTGTAGATCAAATCCAGCTACAAATAGACAAAAAATACATATAAGCATGTATTGGATAGAGATAATTTCTTTTATCAAAATATCGTCAGATAAGATCTTGTTGAACCCCTAGTTAAGATTTATTTAGTCTCATATAATCTTTATTTTCTTATTGATAAGATCTTAATCTCACTTACGTGCTACTCTGAATACTGCTATTTCACCCGAAGTACTATGGGGTGTACCAAAATGAACACCAGACACAAGAAGTAACGTATCTGTACAATTAAACTGGGAAAATTGTGTATATTTCCAACTAAACGTCTTCATATCATGCCAATATTTTATGGTAACAGGATACTGACTTTGCCATACCTAAAACAAAATAATGCGAATGATAAATATAAGTATATTTAGAGAGAGAAAGTAATAATTGCAAAATGAAAGAAGAGCTTACAAGAATATATCCATCTTTTGAACAGGTTGCAAACATTTTGCCATTATGGGAAAAGCTCACATGTAAAACCTGATGTGAATGTTCTTTAAGAACTTCGGTTTCTATCAATGGAGTGTGATATGCCAAGCGTTTGAATTCGCCCAACCAGGAGGTTTTTCCTACGAAAGAATAATCAATATAAAGAATATTGATAAAATATACATATGCATATAAAATAATAAAAAATTAATTATTACATAGATTTATATAGTATTATAAGATGAAATTTTTCTATGTACATAAAAAGATTTTCTGAAACACCATTCGTCAAAAGATTAAAATTGAAAATATACAAGATTGAAGAATATATAATGACAAAAGTAGCATTATAAAAAAGCAACAATCAAATGAATGTTGCTACTAATCTGAATAATTAGGAATTCATGAATTACAATTAAATTAACTCATTTAAAAAACAAAGTTTACTTTGTTAGACACATATTTCTTTGTTTTTAAATCTAGTTTTATTATTCTATTATTATTGCTTTTACATTTATTATCTTCATAAATGCCATGTGTGGAATCATTATCCGATTTGGTCGAATCTAACAACTTTGCTCCGAGTATGAATGGATCTTTTCGGAAAATAGATGGTATAAATTTATATTTTCTCCACGCAATATCCGGCGGAGAATGTTATTTTCGATCGCGTAAAAGTGCCGCGAATACTTAGTAGCAAGACATACCTGGCACAATGCCGACGTCCGGATCTATCTTGTACGTACGATAAAATAAATACTTCCAGAGGAACTCATCGCGCGACACTCTGAACCACGATCGGCACACCTCGCCCGCGGTCAGTAATTCCCTCGGCGTCAGGTACTGGAAGATGCTCAGGAGAATCGAGTCTGACATAACGTACCAGTTGAATTCATCGGATTCACCTTCGCTACGCGACGAATACTCGCTGCCATCATCCGATTCGCTGATGTCCTCCACGTCCTCATCGGACGATCCGGGCCGGTCGTCTCGCGCGGTATCCTCCACATCGTCCATCGTCGACGCGCGGTTTATTTACTGGAACAGCTGATACCTGTCAGCTACTACACTGTCGTGAGTCAGTCGTCAGTGCCGTCGTCACGTCAAGGATACGCGAGTTCGACCGAGGTTAGAATTGATTAGAATTCACGTAGTCCGCCACTCTCTGAGGCTGTTCACGAACGAGAACAAGTACAACTGCATCGCGTCATTCACGTCATTCGCGTCCGCGTCGCGCAATACCTGCACACACGGTAAAAATACAATACGAGCTGTTGCATGAGTTGCATCTCGGAAGCGGCATGTATTCGTGCCAATTCGTGCCCATTCGTGCCCGACGTATGTTCCGTGAACAGATAAATTTCCACGTTATCTTTCAATGAATTTCAGAACATCCTGATTGATCTGCTCTTCCTGATCTAATATTCCTGATATTCTGATATTCTAAAAGATAACGTCTGTAATGTGTTTTCTCGCTTCGTGATTACGACACTATGAACTACGAGAGTCACTAGACTAGACTGTTTTTTATAAGTTTCTTTTACCTGCTTTTACTTGCACTCTCTAAATGTATAAGTAGGCCTTGAAGATAAAGAGAGCGAGAAGACTAAATATAAAAAACGAAAGTAGAGACTGCATGCTCCACCACTTGACGAATTGACATTCGCAATCACTCGCAATGTTCTCGAAATCATTTCATTCTTTGTTTATCTAATGTTAAATAAGGACAAATGATGCTCGCAAATATAGCGTCAACAAACGAAAGATTGTTCATTCTACTCATACTTTACTGCACTTAGAAACACAATTAAACAATTGAGATTGTCCTTTGTCATTCTATGTATTGAACGCTTTATATTTTTTAATCATTTTCTCTTTTTTTCTTCAACTCTGTATTTATCTTATTTTAAGTGCAGAAAGTACGATATAGTGTAGCTATAAAGATCAGATCCTGTTTACCTTTTTCTACAAGTTTCCTAACCTTTAGCCTAAAAAGTTTATTTATAATTTTATTACTATTGAATTGACTATTTATAAATAAAATTTATATTTTTACAGATTGCAGTAGAAGAACTTGGTAAGAATATAGTAATTTTTTATTAACGATTTTTTATATAAAATTGTAAAATATATGTATATACATATTTTTTGGATTACCTCATTATTAATAAAAAGAAAAACAAAATTAAAATAAATGTAAATGTTTGTAAATAAAATAAAATGTTATGTGTAGGAAATGATTTTAAAAGCAAAATTTTATAAAATTTCTAGAGTTGCCTTTTGTGACGTAGAACGAAAACAATTTCAAAATGTTGAATCTAATTTTGAGGCATCCTATTATTCTTAAAACTTTAACTCAAATACGACCTGTCCATGGAATCACACAAAAGTATTTTATACGTGACAAGAATATATTTTCAGCGGCAATGACTGTTAAAATGTTTCTAACGAGATGCATGAGGTAAAAAAATATAATTATAATAAATAAATAACTTTTGATAAAATATATAAGAATAATATATATTTAGAAATATTTTTAAGTTTTAATCATTGATTATTAAGAGAATATTTGTATAAATATATATTCTTGCTCGCTATTTTGTTATTTTTTTTTAATTAGAAATGAAAGAAAAAAATCAAAAAATAAAATGTTATGTCAAAATGTTATGTCAAAAATGTTATGTCAAAATATCAATATTATTTTGACGATCATTTGAAAATTAATGATATTTAATTACTTTACATTAAAAAATATTAACTTCAAATGGAAGCTAAAATTAACTATAGAATTTCCTATATATTTTACAATTATATATAAAATCTTATAAAATGATATCAATAAAAATGTAGATTATCTGCTGGAGCAACACGACAAACAAGTTTCCTTAAACCAAACAAATTAGTACAAAATTTATTAATACGGCGTCGGCAAATGTCACAATTGGATGTGAACACAAATGTACAGAACAATGTAATTTTATATAAATTCGAAGGGAGTAGATATTTCCGAAATATGCAAATTTTTGGAGTTGTACAATTATTCAGTTGTTCAGTATTAGCTTTTTATAGTTATTCTCCATCATTCTGGGATATATTCAAAGCTGATGTAAACTTGAAAGAACATTTTCTAAACTACATGTTTCGATTTTGCATATTTTTTTTTGCAATTGTGACAGGTAAGAATCATCTTTTATATTTATATGTATGTAATAATATTTCATATATAAAGAGAGATTCACATTTTACTTATGTGAAAATTCATATTTTTATCTTATTTATTAAACAATCCTTTACATAAAAATGGAGCATATAGATTTTATTCTTTTTGAGATTGATATATTTATTTTGTAGGTCCTCTTATAAGTCTTTACATTTATGCTACGTGCGCTCGTAGCATCAAATACATTATTTTAAATAAAGGTGGTGAAACACTTTCAATTATTACTTATCATATGCAAAAGAATAAATCCAAACTAAATTTACCAGTAGGAATGGTAAGAAACATTTATATAATAATTATAAATATAAAGTTATAATATTTGATGTATAATTAAAATTTTATATACATAATATTAATAATAATATATAATAATTTTAGAGTGTGAATACAAAGATAAAAAATAAAATTTTTTTTTATTTGACATGTTTCTTACATTTGAAATTTTTTTTTTTTAAGGTAAAGTGTATCGCAGACAGACAGGATGAGAGAGGAACATATCTACCACTTAAAATAAAAAATAGATCTTTTTATTACCTAGTTAATAGAAGTGGCACTTTTGTAAATTCAAAACTTTTTGATCATACAATGGGATAATTATTTAATTTTATGGATATATGTAGTATTATTACGAATATGTTCTTTTGCTTAATACATTGTACATGTTTATTGAAAAAATGTCATTACCATCATATATTTATGCTTTATGTATAAAATATAAATATATGCTTAGAATTATCTATTATTAGAAGATTAGAGTTATTAATATATCGATTCATTAAATTGTGAATTGCCAAGTTAACGCTGAAATTTCCGTATGTTATTTTTCAGAAAAAGAAATTATTTTTTTTTCAGATGATTTATATTAGTATTATACAAATAACAAATATAAAATACATTGACAATTTGTATTTTCTAGAAAAGGAAAAATAATGTTAGTACAATATCTATGCACAAGTACATATAAGTATATTTTATTGCACTGAGATTAGTTTTTTATTCATCATTGGTTTTTCCAAATCTCTTACGAGTTGGTAGAATGTGTGTGAATTAGTACTTTAATTAATGATCGATCTTTCCAATCAATATCTTTGATTTTGCCTGTCGTAATACTTTCCCGAGTATTTGCTGTATCGATCGCTGTAGCCATCATCCTGATATTTGTCTTCGGCTTTATAATAAACTTCAGGTGCTGTAGAACCAACACGACCTTGCCAATAATGAGTCCAGTATAGATCTTCTGGATTGATATCGTGTGGATGTCTGGCATTTTTGAACACATGTACGCAATACACGAGACTACCGATCAGTGTCAAAAATCCAAACACAAGAAATACTATTCCCAAGATCCTAAAAAAATGCATTTTGTATAGAATTTTATAGAATACATCATTCCAATTGTGTAATCTATACATCATGCTTTCAATTCCTTACTATTAATTATTAGAAATACAAATCGATATACATATTGTATATATAAAACTTTTGCAATTTTATCTTTTATAATTGAAGTAATTATAATTACTTTATATATTTATATAAAACTTTATATATTTATATATTATAAATTATAAATCGTGCGCGCGTGTGTGCAATATAAAAATTGATCACACAGTACTCTTACCAAACGACTAACGGCTGGAAAAATTGAATGACGATAACGAAACCTAAAGTAACTAGAATCAAGCCAAGATTGAGAAGTAACATAAGGCAGCAGACGCCCTTAGTGTTTGGGCAAAATGGATTAGGCGTTGACATAGTTTCCACGATAATACCGCCTTTTCGTGACGTACGAGTTTTTACTGTCGAAGTGCCTGACCTGCCGGAACCGTAGCTATAATGACTAGGCGCTCTATGATCCAGTCTGGAGCTTGGTGCGAGACTACGGCGTGATACCCGACTATAATACAAAACACATATTTTCTATTACAGATATATTTATGAGATATTGAATGCTACTATGCGTTTATAAATCTGACCGACCTTATGTCGGAAGTAGCTCTATATGCAGCACTGGTGACATATATATCTGAACCATTGTCACAAATACTGCCATGCGAAGCACTTTTGCGAAGCGGATGCAAATTATGCTTTGAAGATCCAGACAGGACCGAATCGCGAGTGTTATGCGCACTTCTGGATCTTCTGTCTTCTTCTCTATCGTACTTGTCCATGGGATTTTTTCTTGTAGGTTTTACCTATAAAAGAAGAGAGTTTGAGAAAAATATTAATTAAAATAATTAAAAAATTATAATTTAAATATACGTTATATATATATATATATATATATATATATATATAAGAAGGTCGTTCTTTGCATTCTATTGTGTACACTAATATATTAGGTGTAGTAAAAAGAAATCCATTATTTTTGCATGAAATTGAAATAATGGATTTCTTTTTACTACACCTAATATGTAGAATAAAATACGCTTTAAACTAAAAGAATGTTTTTGCCATCATGAGTATAAAATGAATTACCATAGTGGTATGCTCGTTAGCAACGATATATTCAGACACGGTACGGTCCGAAGGAGCTCTATGGCTCTCTTCACCATCTGTAATGTAATCACGATTTCCGTTAATGTGATATCCAGCATATTTCGAAGTATGCATTTTGAAGTATCAGTCATCGACTTGCACAAGGAGTGTCAAAGACAAATAATTAATAAAGCTTCTTTAGCTCATCTAAAACAGAAATAAATATCAGTTTATCGACAAATCGATCAGAATTGTTATCAGAATTGTTACAGTCGTTACTTTTTTTTTCAAAAAAAAGCAAATGAAATGGCTATGCTTACTCTGCACGGATGCAACGTATCCGTTTCCATTCTTACTTAAAATATATTGCATATTTTAAAAGAAAATTGTGTGTCATACGCATCATTTACACTGTCAACCTGCAACAAAAATGCTTTACGTCGCTAAAAGGAACAGACATTCTTCTTTTTGCTTCATATATCTCCGTTTTTAGTTTTATTTAGTAACGGCTTTGGGATGTATTTTTATCTAATTATATAGATAATCCTTCGTGATTGAATATAAATTTAGCGTTTTATATTAAGGTGTGGCGTTCTTTTAAGTGCTGCCTGCGCATAAAGATTGCAAAACGGTGCATCATTATGGGATTGTCTTGCGACTGTAGGTAGTGATGCCCACGACGCGTTCATCGCATTGGGCAAATCCTTATTTAGTACGATGATGTCACTTGGCAAGGACATGTATGTGCAACATCTTCGATCAATACATAATGCGCATAACTCTTTGCCTCTCGTTGATCATCATTTTCTCGCGATTCTTTCAAGATAGTTTCTTATTCGTTTTACAAATTATCCTATCTGTCACAATTACAATTACTTTATTAAAGGTGCATATGTGTTTAGCGCATCGTGACATTTTTTTGGCTGGAATATTTACAAATCGATTCTTATGTATTTAAGACTGTCTTAAGATATCATCATAGAATCAATTAGTATCTTGAGACATTACTTAATTAATTAATTAAGATAGTCTTAAATACAAGAATAGACTATGAATATCTGCGGTCTTTGATCTCTAATATAAAAAAATATTTCTGCAATTAATTACATTCTAAAAACAAAATATTTCATAATTGCAATGATGATATCAAATTTTGGGAAATCACTTCGACATAATTACAATATAATAGCCTTGCGATATAAGATAACAAATAAATATTTAATTAAAATAGACGATGAGAAATTATCATTCTCTGAAGTTGAACGGCAAACTTCCGTGACACAGATCTAAAAATTCGATTTTTTTAGAATTCGTTAATTAATATTCTTCGAATTCATTAATTTTCTTTATAGGAAAGTGTATGGCAGACAGTATCGATGATTAATGTCATTCGCCCTCTAAAATACGTTCACTCTCATCAGCCAACCGGTTATTAAATTCCTGCTTTATGTTTTTCTCGCGTTAATCGCAATTTTTAAATAATGCACGCAGGAGAAGCATGCGTGCGAAGCAGCGGATTGCGACACGCGCAGGCGCCGTAGATCCATGCGACTTGTGCGCGCATCATTATCCCATGATATAAATTCCCGAAAAACAAAGAAAAGAGAGGTGGAAACGTCAATGAAGAAATGTCGGAGCAAAGCGCGGGACCAAGATCACGAGGGATCGCAAGGACGCACAGTGCACACGCGCTCGATCGCGTCAAATCTTTTAGTGCGGACCGAGATCGTTCAGTAGGGCCGCTCTCGAAATGCTGAGCCCTCGAGATGATCTTGCCCGAGTATCTTGCCATTCACTTGAAAGATTACGTTTCCCCATATTGATCCTTACCCGCAGGTGATTTCTCTCCTCGTGATGACGCGCTGATCGAACGTGCAGACGTGCCTGGATCGCCGTGACATATCGATCACGCGAGTATAATATTCGTTGCCTTTGATATTTCTCTCCTTCTTTTTCTTCCTCCTCGAAATCGATCGTCCCTGCACTCAGTCGAAAAGCACTCGCGATGATTCTGGTGGCGTTGGCGCGGATTCGCGAAACTCGAGACGCGACATACAATATACGTCCCGGTCCCGAAGCAACGCGATCGGCGATTTCGCCTGTCTCGCGGCAGTCGCGATCGGAATCGCTGCAAATCGCTGGAACGGTCGATGCACGTCGACGGTCGACGGGCGTCCCGCGACCGCGCGGCGAGCGAAAGGCACGTTTATCGTGGCGTGCGCTTTTCCACCGCGACACGCTTCCGTCTGACGCCTTTAAAAGGTGAGCTCAGGTGTGCGCGCTAACTAGTCCTCACCGCCCGCGATCGTCTCCATCCGACGCAACACGTCCCTCCTCCTCTACGCGAAATAAATTAACGGAAATTAGGTCGCGATTGTCTCCAAGAAATATGTCTATCTGATTCTATTTCAAGATTTGTAATTAAGTAACCTTTTGCTTTTTCCTAAGGCAGAAATTTGAAAAGTGTCCGCTTTTTATGTTTCCATTTTAGAGAAAAGTTACATTATCGTTATCCAAAAATACAAACGTCCAAATGCGTGAAATGTAAAATGCAAATGACGCAAAGAACGCATTTCAGTTCAATAAATGAAAATGAAACATGGAGCTTTCATTGCATTTTTTCTTTTTGTAAAATATAAATGATACAAATATAAACATATATTTATACGTCTGATGGATTAGAGTATAATTCTATATATAAATTATTGGTTAAATTAAAAATGTAAAATATGCGATTACAACAGAACGTTGTAATCGCATATTTTACATTTGTTTTCGTACAGATTAATTTTTTGTTTAGAAAAGGATAAAGATTTGCGGTATCTTCAAGATGATAATAATTCTGATATCTACAAGAATACATATTCCACAGCCCCGAAAGTAATTTTACGATCAGACGTAGTTATGCAATATAGCTTCAGCTCTGAAAAAGAAAACTGGTTTTGAAAGCAGCTAGTCCAGTGTTAATCCGAGCCTTGATCTCGGCTATTCAGAATCTGCAAAATGAATTCCGTTACAGTAGGCGCCATATCGATTTCGTTGATCATGAATCGCATTATCTTTCCCAAAAATTCGAAAGAAGAAGAATTGCAAAGGATTAATCCTTCCTCAATTATCCTCAATTATCCTGTTCCATTTATCGCATTGAATTTTAGAGCTCGGCTACAAAAAAATGACTATTTTATGAATTAAAAAAAAATCATCGTCTTTCCTATAGATTCAATTTTGTACAATCTACAGATTTTTATATATAAAATATAGATCATAATGCGGCAAAAGAACGAGAAATCTTCGTATTTTTATAACTCCTGATACGCATGCGTAAAGCGGAAATCGCGCGCCAAAACCGAAGCAGTTGTCCATTCGAATGTTCCAAATTTCTGCGTTATTGGTGGTTATTGGTAAACAACGGTCGTTCTCGATAGTTCCGCCTGACATTGTCCGCGTTTAAATATATACGCCTTATATGAAGTTTTCTGTGAATGGAGGGTTCACGATGTCTCAACACGGAGCTGCTTTGCAAACATATAATCAGGAGCTTGTCAAATGTAACTCATTTAACCTAAAAATTCTTGTTTGACATTATTTACAAGTTTGAGCTTTAAATTTGATCCGATTTTAGATACCTGAAACAAATATTCTTTTGCTACACAATCCCAATATTAAAGGTATCTTAATTCCGAAAAAGAAATTGTCATTCAAACATCATATTGACGATCATAAATTACTTTATTCTGCGATATTATAACTTGATATTTCCAATAACGGTATTATCTTGTTGCATTCAACAAGTACAAAAAAAAATTTATTTTCCTAGGTTTAGAAGAGATGAAGGTAAGACGATTCGAACTTCAATCTCAGATAGAATCCCAGGAAGAAGAGAAGAACAATTTGCAACGCGAAATCGAGAAGATGTCATGTAAACTTACGCAACTGAACGATAGCTTAGCAAAAAGAATCACGGTCAGAAACGAATACGATAGAACTATTGCTGACACTGAGGCAGCATATGTAAAGGTAATATTATTGTTGAGTGATCTATTCTAAATTAAATGTTAATCTCGCATTTTTTTAAGTGTTATATTTGTTTTATTATAGATTCTAGAGAGTTCCCAATTATTGCTAAACATGATCAAAAAAGAAGCTGTGAGTCTGGATCAAACTTTAGGTAAAGCCAATATTGATAAGCAGTACCGATAATAAAATATAAAATAGAACTTGACAAAAAAATTGTGCGGGACCATATATCTAGAAAATGTATTTATTAAATTATCAATGGAAAAAATTATCACAAAGACATAGCTGTTAATTAATAAAGTACAAAATTGTAAATATATTGATTTTTAAAATATACAAGTTTTTTATAGCCTCTGCACAATTTATTAACTGTACAAGTTACATATATATGTTAATTATTTTATTATGCATTTGATTATTTTAGAAAAATAATATTAATCAGTCTGTGTGTGTAATAAAATAAAATAATTTTTGAACAATAATCCTATTTATAAAATAGAGCAATGAATAAGTACTAAATAATTCATTGTAACAATTATAAGTACAATTAGCATTATTCTGTTTCATTTAAATATGCTTTAATATGTATACTAAAAATTTGATAAATTTGATTTTTTATCAGGGGATATATATGTATATATATATATGAAGACTAATGTAGAATGAAATCTATTCTAGAAAGAGTACAGAATATTCTTTACAATAAGTTGAATGTTATCACATAATTGTTATTTTACTTTGTATATTCCATCTTTCTTCATATGTACATATATTGATACTTGATATATATCAATTATAATGATATTTTCGTCAATATATGCTATCGTGATATTTCTCCATTCTTAAATGGAAATCATCTCTAAAATTATATAATACATATTGCAAAATTTTTTTGCATCATTTATATAAATTTAAGCGTTTCCAAGAGCTTTCTGTTCGTTCCAAATTTGTAAGAGTTCGTTTGGATCTTCATATCCATGAGATGTTATAACATATGTATAACTATGTTTTGTATAAGCTTTCTTATAAAAGTGAAACTCTTCGCAATGAAATGGTACTATATCAGCTTTTTTAGCTATTAAACCTAGAAAGATGTCATCAAATCTGAAATGCTTGGTGTAAAAACTGGTGTAGTACAAATCCATTAGAGCTTCTTTAGACAAAATGTATGCACCGGCTGTAACATATGGTGGCCATAAATGATACGGATATTCTTTTAATGTGACGTACCATTTAGAAAATTTATGCCGATGTGGCGCAGATCGCATAAATACGAATCCTGCAAACAGTCTAATATCATCTGGCAGCTCAAAATCGAAAAGCTGTCGTTTTATTCTATTTAACATAGACTTGTTAAAAAATCTAAGCAAATGTTCATTTTCTACTTTTCTATTATTGACCTTGAATTCTTGTTTCTCATGCATATTTTTCCAACTATTGTTATTTGTAGATTCATGAATAGTTGAATCTTCCGTAAAAAACGTTTTAATTTTTAAGTCATATGTTGCACTTTTATTATTAAAATTGATATCATTATAATCCATTAAATCCGACTGTTTGATTTCTCTTTTTTTGTGTGCACTGTACACTTTTCTGGATTCCATTAAGTAAAATGGATAATTAGTTGGATTTCTAATAAATGTCGCTACATTTTTTACAGATACATACATATCATCATCGACGAACATGTAAAACTTTGAATTGGGACAATACTTTACTAACCATTTGAAACTCATCATTGTTTTTATAGTATTATTATAGTACGAATCTATAAAATCTGCCTGCACGATATCTTTGTAAATCCCTGCCTCTAGCTTTAGTTTGGCCTCAACTTCTTGGTCATCCGGATGCATACCCACCATAAAAATAGTTCTCGTTGGCACATCAAAGAATCTCTTTTCGATTCCCCACGAATTTCGTATAGCGGTTCTTCTATCAAAATTTTCTATAGCTGATTTTACTATATATACAAGTCGAAGCGTATCGTCTGCATTTTCCTTACATTTTTGTGGCTGTTTTAAGATAAAAGCATATCTATACTCATTTATAGGTTCGACTTGAGGTTTTTCATTACGTCGCAAAGCATTCACAAATTCATGTACATTGCCTTCGTATGGATATACAAAGTTTTCATCGTACGTGACCTCAAATATGTGCACAAATGCTCCAAAAAATTCTAGTAGTGCTATCATGCCAAAGCCACAAAGCACATATGCTAATTTGACTCTTGATATAGCACGACGACCTCTTTGAAAATAAAGATGGAATAAGTAATATTCTAACAAATAACAGCACATTTTGTCAGCCAAATTTCTGCTTAATAATCCGTGCAAATTTTCTCTTCCTCAAGATCTCCCTACAATAAAAATTTCCATGTTTAATCAGTTATTTTTTATTTTACGCATGTTATCACATAAGTTTTTTTTTCAATTATCAAAAAATAATGTCTTTAATTAGCCCATTCATTTAATTAATGACGAAAGCCTGTGCATACAGTTCAAATTAAAGTGACAACTTACGAATTATCGACAATCATTTCTCATTCAGATAATACAGGTGAATGTATAGATATCTTTCATATGTAAGGTGTTTATTTTCAAAATATATATGCGTGAGAAGATACAGCTTTTTCTTTATTTTTTTTCTTGAACGCCATCTAACCGATTTCTTTCAGGAAATATTACGAGTGCATCCAGAAACGGAGTGATTTGTGGTGCCTCTGCAGGAAATTTGCTCCAACTAAAAGTCCGATCACGAGCACTGTGCAATGGACATGACAAAAGTGAATAAGTCAATAACTGCGACTTGAAAAAATTTTATCTGTTATAGCTTATAGCTAGCTCTTAAGCTAGTTTTATATTTATTTCTTCTTACAATTAGAGAGAAAAAAATTCTTATATGTTTTGCAATGTGATATTTTGATATTTTTCAAATTATATTTAAAATATAATTAAAATATATTCTATTCATTTAAAATATATTCTATTTAAAAAATATAATTAAAATAAATATATTTAATTTGAGAGGAAGGAAAAAATTATGTTTAATTTATATTAATGTTCAATTATTTTGTATCAATTTAGAATATAGCGACATTTTGCACATTTATTTGCTTATTTATTGTATTGTAATAGATTTATTTTAATCAATATAATTTGTCAAATTTAGCTAGTAATTTTTTTGACGCCTTAAAGTAGATTGATCCTATCGTGTTTATTGTCCATCATACGCTTATTCATTTGCCGAATTTGTGAATAAACTCAATGATTCGGAAGGATGCACAGTCTGCGTTTTATTTTGGTTTGAGTTTATTTGGTTACTAATTAGCAATTCTATGTTGGAATACAACTTGTAAAAAAAAAATGAGTTGATAATCATTGTATTAGCAATCTTTATATAACATTCTAATAATATTAATTTATATCTTCATTCACACTTTGATTGTTTCAAATCTTTATGCGCAACATATATTCAATCTACTTGAGATTAATATATAATATGATATCAGAAATATGAGAAATATAATGTTATAATGTTATAATTTTAATATACATATATAGGAGAATTGAATTGCGAATTTGATATCAAGTGTACGTACATAACATGTGAATTATTATTGTTAATTTATTATGGATTATTCATACACATTTTTAAATTTTTTAAGGCTTTGCAACCTGGCTAAAAAGATCCTCCAAGGACTTTCAAAAGATATTAGCATCTATGTCGTTAAATTTATTCTATTTCGTTAGACTAATATTAATTAGTAGATCCTTTTTTAAGGATCTTTTTTATTTTATAAAAGCGTTAGAATTCGTTTGAATCGTCTGGGATTCTTGAATTTTTCCGTTGCATTCTTTTTTTTCCTCTTTTTTGGTTGCTCGTCCTATAACAATGTCTTCTTCTCGTATTGTCTTTATAAGCCGCTTTATTTCTCGGCATTTCTATCCTTTCAACAAATTCAGCACGATCGTTCGAAAAGGGTCGTCTTTTCCCGTCGAAATAAATCTTGTTCGCACAAAAATTTGCAGGAAGAAGATTTTATTCTCTGCTTTCATTTTTTATGTTGAATAAATTGTGAATCCGTTTTGTTTCCGTGGGAAAACAGCAATTAACTCCTTATCGTTCCTCGTCTTGGATCCGTTCGCCGGTGGGTCTTTATTGATCGACCGAGCGGAAACGCGATCGGGTGAGAGAAATGTCTCTGACAATGTTTTCCGCTCGAAAGATTAACCACCAACGTCGCGTTGTGGGGACATTCTCCTTCGGCGTTGGCCACCATCGATTGCATCTCGCTATGGATAAGCATCCACTCGACGCCTTTCGACTCCGATCCCGATAATTTGACACCACGATTATTAATCTCTATCGAGATTTCATGTTCATTGTTCCTCGTCTCGCTGCTCGTTAACGTCAATCGTCGCTTTCATTAGAGCTTCCGGCTGATTCTTTCTGCACAATTGAACGAGGAAAACTTGTTTACCGAATATCAGTTCTGCTATTTTTAAAATTCATAACTTTTTCAATTAATCATTAAATTCAATGGAGAACATCCTTTTTATTTTTTATATCTCCTTTTTTGGAACGTATCGAGTCCTGGTCGGGAATCCGTAGTCTGTTACAGACAACATATATATGTTACATTTTTCGTGAAAATAAACAAATTTGTTATTATCTATAACTCTTGTAATAACATTAACAATAATCACGCTGTCTCAAAACCGATGCGATGGAAACTTGGCTGCAATGATCTGATTATTTCTCGCAGTTGTATCACTTTATCGCTATGTATCGCTTATTCGATAACCACTTATACAGTTCTTTTTAGGACAACCGAATTCTTTAAATTCATCAAATTTTTTGACACGGCTTCTAGAAGTACAAAATTCAAACGAAATGGCAAATTTCACAAGAATTTATCCATCACGGATAATGTTTATTTAATCGAACGATTAATTTTAATCTCTCTTAATATTTTAACTGATATAACGTCGAAATTATTTATCGATATATTCGACAGAATACAGTATCTTGTGAATCAAAGATTCATAAGAAGTATGTAAGAAGATTTTAGAGTTCATAATATAAATTTAATTCTCGAATTAACTTCATTGACAGATCGACAGAAATAATAAAATTTCGATGCGTTTTCTCCAGTCGTTATAAATACAGGGAAAATGATAAATTATAAAAAAGGAAACTATTATTTTTGGTATTACGCATATTACAGGTACGTAATTATTTGGAAGGATACAAATAATCATCAGATAAGATTACGGAATATTCGAAGATGCTCCATTTGTATCCGTCTAAAATACGAAAACTGTGTTCCAAATTAAAAATGGACCTCTTAAATGGAATGGATTAATTAAAAAAATGTTTATACTTTCTCTGTTTCCACCTAACTTAAATAATCTATAAATATAATAATCTATAAATTTTAATATCGAGTCACTCACACACACACACACACACACGCGCGCGCGCGCGCGCGCGCGCGCACACACACACACACACACACACACACACACACAC
>NW_012130120.1:993323-997476 GCF_000143395.1 Atta cephalotes | reverse complement strand
TAATTTCAATTATAATTGATGTAAATTTAAAAATCAATATTGATGCTTTTTCCGATTCTGGCAATTGATAAATTTTTATATAAAGGTAATTCATTTTAAGCATTTTAGGCAAATATTCAAAAATATTCAAATATATGCAATTTTAAAAAAATATTCCAAATATAAAAGTTGTATGTCATATACAGAAGGTATATTATTGCCTTTCTTATTTATCAACTTTATACTTTTATTTAGAATATATTTTTTTTGTGAAATTGCATATTTTCAAAATATTTACTTGTTAAGATTAAAATAAATCACTATGTTATATATGTTTTTCACATTTCTTTTTTCTCTTTATTTATATATTTAATTTCCAATACATTTTTTTATAATCTGTGCAATCTAAAAGATCACAAAAATATTTAAAAAATACTTAAAATAAATCTTATAAATTTTTATAAATATTTTGTAAATATTTTATAAATATTGTGTGCTGTCTGGGTATATCAATTTCTGTATATAATTAACATATATATTTATGTATACTTACATCGATTTAATTGGATTTTAAATTTAAGAATCGATATCGATTCGATCTTATCTTCTTCTGTATCCGATTATTCGATAAATTTCTTTTTTGTAACTGAATTTTTTCTTTTTATTTATTATTTTTTCTTATATCTGTCTTATTTTAAGTGTGGACCAGTATATATACATACAACGTATATAAGTGCAGAAGAAACATACTCCACCGCGAGTACCGAGACTGCGCGTAATGGTAGTATGTGTTTTCACACGAATTCTAACCTAACATGTAAGTCTTCGCTGATGATAATTTATAACCTAAATCTGAACTGTCAAAGTGCAAAATGGTCACATATATTAATTACAGTGTCTAATCACAAAAGAATTCGCATTTTAATAACGTGTTATTCCGTATAATTTGTTCGTAAGTAGATTCAGATATTACATTTGGATAAAAAATATTATTAAAAGTTGTATAAATAATATTGAAGAATTTTTTGAAAGAGAAAATTTCTAAATAATAACGCGCTTGAAAACTTATAAAGTTATTGCGTATTGATGTTATTTATTTTTCTAGTAAAAGTTTTATGATGTTCGAGTTGCCAGCAGAATTAATAGCTAAGCCTTTAGCTTTAATAGGTTTGACTGGATTAGATATTGCAAATCCAGTACATCGTTCTATCTGGGATGCATTCAGCAATAATCGTAGACCAGATTGTGCAGCTGTTCAATTTAAGCTCCTTAGTTTGACACATGAATTTCCTACTGTCAAACCAAAAGTATGTTTGATGATATCACTGATGTAATCACTGATCAAAGATGTAATTTTGCTGGGACACTTGTGAAGAAAGTATCCAATTGATACTATTTATTTACTATTACTATGTATTATCTTTATACTTTTTAGCGTAGCTCATATGAATGGTATATACCTAAAGGAATTTTAAAACGAAACTGGATGAACAAATATCTTAATGAAATTCCTTCGGTAGTTGTTGCATTCTACGACTTAGACTGGAATGATCCTTTATGGAATGAGAAAAAAATGGAATGTGCTTCTAGGGTACAATCTTTAAGGTAATATTTTACAATCTGTTTAGAATATTTAATATTATTATATTATTGATGCATTAAACTAAGTGATACAATATCTTTGTTAGAGCTGCCCTCGATGGAAGAAGTACGAAAATAGCTGTAGTATTGATACAACATGCTGTTCAACCGCTTCCTGGTGCTGAAGATGTAGTTGCAACTGAGCGTGCAACAGCATTGTGTGGAGCTTGTGATTTAACAGCAAAGCTTTTATATATTTTGCCACATGCCGATCACTTATTAGGATATATATCTAGGTTTATAATTTTGTAATTTTTTATTTCTTCATTTTTCTATTTTGATAGAAATAATAGTTTTGTTTACTGTTTACTTGTTTACTAGGCTAGAGACAGCATTCTATGATTTGGCACAAAATTTTTATCATCACGAATATCGAAATGTTAAAAGTCATCGCGATCAACTCACTAAGAATGTTCATCAATATTTATTTGTTCGACATCAATTTAAAATGGCATTCTTGAATGAACTCAAGCAGGAGCTGCATCTTGCTCAAAAGTAAGATTAAAAATATGAATATCACAGTATTAGAATATATATATATATGTATGTGTGTGTGTGTGTGTGTGTGTGTGTGTGTGTGTGTGTGTGTGTGTATATATGTGTGTGTATATATAAATGTTGCAGGCACTATATGCAAGCTTATCACAATCTCCTAGAAACAAGAATGACAGATGCAAACGCAGTAGAGATAAAAACTATTGCTGGTTTTATAAATTATAAGTTGTGTAGAATAATGTTTAGTTTAAATCTTCCTAAAGATGCCATTTCTCAATTTAGACTTCACACAGAAAGGTATAAATATTTAGTGCAATGATTTAAACAAATTTTAAACTTCAACAGCAATGATTGATTAATTTTTATTATTAGATTTAAACTAAAAACTGGTCCAAAGGAACTTATGTTTGAACATCATGCTTGGATGAGTAGCCAGTTTTCTACATTTGCAGAATTATTTGATGAGGCTATTCGTCAAGGATTACCTGCTGTTCAAACGCAACATCCAGGGTATTATTTCCAATTAGCTGCTAATCACGCAAGCTTACGACAATCTGCGTGTAAAGAACTCTGCCAGGTATGTACGAAAATCTTAGTTTTCTAACAAATACATATAACAAATACATTATTATCTATATTTTCTGATTATATTATAACTGATTATATTACTCGAATTTTATACTTTGTTAGCATATAAGCAGTTATCCAGATCCAGATCCATTACTGGGTGAAGAGAAACTCGAATTTTATGGTCAACGGCCGTGGAGACCTGGGAAATTGAGTGCAGAACCAGCAGACACAGCTCGAGAAGCTATCGGCATACAAGCTTTACAATACAGGGAAAAGACTACTGTTAATCATTCTGTAGGATAATTACGTATATATTTGTATACTTTTAAATCAATATATAATAAATAAATTATTATAAAATATTTGCATTCCTTTTCAGATGATAATTATTGGTTTACTAGGAAACGCGATATCACAATTCAAGATATATCGTTGTCCAAGAATGCGGCGATTACTAGGTAGATAATTTGCCTTTGGAAATATAGAGATAAAAATTATTTTTAACGTATTCATAATATTCTATATATAAAGTAAAATTTACTTTTCTTTTTTTTTACAGTCGTACAAATGGCAGAAGAATACTTTAATGCTCGGGATTATGGCAAAGTTCTTACGTAAGTTAATTAATTTTTTCTCTCTGTTTATGATAAAGCCTTCAGTAAAAAAACCTTTGTCCTTCAACAGCAAAATCATTGATTCTTTCCTTATTTTCTTTAGACTAACTTTATGTGTTAATAAAAATTGTAAAATTTAATTGATCAGATTATTAATGCACATGTTGTGGGAATATCATGGAGAACGATGGCCAGTTTTACTCACAGATATCTTAAAGAATGCGCTGCGAGCTGCATATTTATCGACCAGTATTCAAGACTATCTTACTTTGGCTCTCGAAGCTTTAGGACCTTCAACTACATTTTCAGAGGAACGGCAAGCTGTTATTTATAACAATATTATAAATATACTACAGGTTAGTTCGATAAGGCGTTTATTTGTTTTGCTATGTTATATAATGATTATTATATAAGTAAATGAAAGTTTATTATTTATTTGAAATTAACAAAAATTAACAAAAAAAAAAACTTGACATTTGGCTAGAAAAAACCACCTAATCCAGAACCAGATTTGCCAGATGATATTAAGCATCTTGCCATAGAGAAGTGGTTGTTGGAATTAAATCGTTCGGAGCCAAATATTTTTACAATTGATGATAATAATATGACATCATTTATTGATCTTAAAGCACGATTTTTGCAGCAAACATATGCAGTGAATACAATGATAACAGTGGAAGTCATTGTAAGGTATTTAAATTAAATCTTTTTTATCATGTATATATATATATATATATATATATATATAATATAATAATAAATAATAATAATTAATTAATTTTTATTTACTTAACTTTAGTAGAGGTAATTACTTTACTTTAATTATTATAGTTAGTAGTTTACTTAACTTAGTA
>NW_012130120.1:986611-990509 GCF_000143395.1 Atta cephalotes | reverse complement strand
CTATGTATATATATATATATATATATATATATATAAAATACATTAAGAAATTACTAAATATAATTTTATTTCTAACTTTGCAGGAATTCTTACTTTAATATCATTGAGTTTTCTAATGCATCGATAACAGTCAGTGGACCAGGTTACAATGCTGAGATACCAATTGATGAAATTAAAAAATCAAATCTTATTTTTCAAGCAAAAGAAACGAAAAAACTTTACTTCAATTTTAAAGCTCCTCGTCAAAATGATGGTGTAGAAATTCGTATTAGCACAGTTTCTTTACAAATGGGTGATAGCGAACATTGTTGTATTATGTTGAGATTCTCAGCTATGGGTAGGGAAACGAATTTGTTGGATCGTTTGTATCCTGAAATACAACGACTTCGGTATATTTATAGAGTTTTTAAGTTTTGTTTTTAATATTTATTAGTCATTTGACAAAAAACTAATAAAATATAATTTTTATTCATAACAGTGGAGGAGAATTTGAAGCAATAAGACCGTTAATTCACGCAGAGATTAAACAAGAAGAATCAAGTTTAAGTCTAGATGCAAAATCCAATAATCCTGCGCTTTTAGGCGAGTGGCTACCCATCACGATATCCTTATCAGCTAATGAGAATGTTAATGCAGTCTGTTTATATATAATACTTTTATCAGATGGTAGCAATGAGCAATCAAGTATGTTTTCACGTTTTCAGTATTTTATTTTCTTTTATTTTCTTATAAATGATCTTTTTTTTTTAATCTTGTATACTATTGGGTTGTCCGGAAAGTTCGTGCCGCAAAAGATTTAAATTTAATAAATGTATACTAAAATTTAAATCTTCTGCGTTTCAATTTTCCTTCAAAATTGGCACGAACTTTCCGGACAACCCAATATATAATACTTTTTTTTTATCAACTAAGCTTTCTTACATAATTTGTATTTCAGCTGAATTAAGTATTAATATGCTTAGTAAAGAGTCAAAAGTATCTATTGTTGTTGGTGATATGATAAAAGGCACTTCAGCTAAACATATTGTGCATGTTAGAGCACATAAAGTAGGCGATAGAAATATCGTAATAAAGGTATTTATATATAATTATTTCAATAAATTAATATATCAAATGATATAACATTGTCATTTATTATTATTATATGTAACAGGCAGACTATACTAGACCCGAACAAATTAGGGGAAATAAAGAATTAACATATTCGTTGGCGGTTAAGAAACCATTTGAAGTTGCAACACAATTTTATACTACACTGTTCGAATCACTAACAAAAGGTTTTGTTAACGAACCCTTTATCATCATGCCTCACATTACCTGTGTTTCTCCATGGCCTATAAACATTCTAAGTACATCTATAGAATTGGTAAGTCTCAGAGTTTCTATATCTATTGGAATGTCTGGAAAATCTATACGACAATTTTAAGCAAAACTAAAATTTAAATTAAAATTATTTAAACTAAAACTTTTTTTTTGTTAAAACAATTTGTAATATATCATTTTATTTCACAATATTTTTCCATCTTCCGGATATTTCATGACTTCTTTCTTGTAAAAGTCTTGAATTTTAAACATCATCTAAGAAATTTGCATGGATTTTTCGGGCAATTTAAAATATAATTTAATTATCTGTATAAGTTAAATTATCTGTATAAGTTTATGTTAGGGAAATTAGAATTTTGTGATAAACTTAAGCTCGAAATTAGGCAGATTCCATTCAAAAAGAGAGCAATCTTGACAATCAGGAGTCCATTTTAGCGGGTGTTAAACTCTGTGATGGTGAGACAGGGACTGATGCCTATTGCTTGATTCCAAAGATAGGTGGCGAGTTGCCAATTAGTATTGGAGTATACACTATCAAGTGGAAAAGGTAAAAATTGATAGAGATTATGCATAATGCAGTCTGTAATCTTCGTTATTTTCACAGAGCAAATGACGAAACCGCGTTAGAAACTAGTAGTAGCGTAACTTTAGCTCCTTTATGGGTCGAAGATGCGGTAATCGGATTGGAAGCCAAAATGCCAGCCCATGGATGGGTTCGCACGCCGTTTTGTATATCATATTTCATAAAAAATCATTCTGATTACCTTGTCACTTTGCGCTTAGCTATGGAAGGCAGTGATGCATTCATGTTTGCTGGTCAAAAACAAGTACGTTTCATGCTTACATTTCACACGATACAATGATCTTATTAATATCTCTTTTCAGGTCGATATTTACATACTGCCTAAAAATATTCGAAGAGTTGATTGGATTTTACGACCGCTAGTTGCTGGTTTTGTGGCTCTTCCAACATTATCGCTAACTGTACCTGCAGGTAATATATATCTACTATATAAAGCAATTTAAAGATTTTATAATATTTATATTTTATAATATTTAATTGACACATCAAAATTGCAATATACAGATGAGGAACACAAAGTGAGTAAAGGACGATTATCAGAGATGATTGAACGTTCTTTGCCGAGTCATATATACATACTGGTAAGAAAAAAAATAAAATGCTTTAATAATATTATTTTATAATAAATATATATATATATATATATTTTTTTTTACAGCCGAAATCACAGTCTTTAGGAGAATAAATAAATTTGACATTGGGATCTTTTATTTTTAAGAAAAAAAAGTATCTTCCCTTAAATAAAATATATTATAACATAAATTTTGCATAGACTAATATATATGTGTACCATATTTATTAGAGTCATAAATATAAATTTTTCTTGGATATAATTTATTTAAAATATTTTATTATTGTATTCTAAAATTAAATATTCTAAGATTATTACGAATATATAATATTATTTTGTAAATTTTTAACAGACACTTGCTATCATTAAATGATAATAATCACATTACTATGCGCTATAGTTAACAATAGTTCATACACAGATATCGATCGTTTTTAGATGTATCAAAGAACATTGCGCTAGTAACGCGTTACCGTGGAAACCAATGAATATCGGAACGCACCTCTATACTCTAGTATTAATAAATATACATTTTTTTTCTTTTTTTCCTCGAAATAATTTAAGTCAATTCTAAAAACATTAATTGTTATCGACAATTGTACTCGCATATAGTGGATCATAACGATTTTGTGAAATGGCAAGGAGCAGCATTATTGATATTGGAAGTGTTTTTGATGAATATCTGCTAAAAGAACAGCATTTTGAACGAGAAATAGAAGAGCGGTACATTTACAATGAAATTTATTATTCGCTAATATTATTTACTAATGATACATGCATGTGTATAACATTTTCCTGATCAACAAAAAAAATTATTTTTCATTTTATTTCACAGCAATAAATTACGTCGCGAGATTCGTAACAAGAATATTTTCAAAGTTTCTGACTCATCGCCAACAGATTTGCCTTTAAATTTGGAAAAATCTCGTATTCGCAATCAAGCTCTTCTAAAGGTTTGTTATAACATATTTTTTAGATTATATAAAAAAAAAATTCAATGTACTTATAAAATAAAACCAAATTAAAAGCAAAATTCATTGTACTTATATTGAATATAGAACGTGCAAACTCTCTATGTTAGACAAACTGCTTACTTTGAAGTAATTTTACTGATAAGATCACATGTTACTCAATGTTATCTATCGTTTTGTTACAATTTTTTACAATTGGAACGAAGTTTGTCATAAAGTCATTTTAGCCTATATTTAGAATAAAATTCTAGTTACAATTTTATATGTTACATATAACAAAAACACGGTTAGAAATATACATATGTATATTAAATACATACATATGTATATTAAAATACCTAATACATAAAATTGTTTAAGATTATAAATACATTTTAATTTTAAAAAATTTGACATGAATTATAAATTGTCTAAAATGAATTGGATTTAATATTTTTGCTATCATTAAAA
>NW_012130120.1:976693-979330 GCF_000143395.1 Atta cephalotes | reverse complement strand
TATATATATATATATATATATATATATATATATGTGTGTGTGTGTGTGTGTGTGTGTGTGTGCAGATGCAAGCATACATGTGTCTCACGAATATAAATACAATTTTCTGTTAATCTGTACATTTCAGATAAAAAATTTTATGTACCCATTTTTCACAAAATTATTTTAAGTAACTAAATTCATTAATACATATATAATTAAATAACATTACTATTAAATTTGTAAAAAATTCTTGATTATAGGCGCAATTTTTTCGGGTTCATTCAAATGTACGTGATGCGTGCCTGTCACCTCATGATACTCAAATTTCTTAGCTCCTACTTTTATGATGTCCAATATTTTCTGATAATTTTCAGGATTTTCAAATTTCATTCCAGGAATAGCACGAATGTTGAGATAAGCACATTTTATCTGAGTTGCGTATTCAAGTATTAAATCTAGAGATAATTGGCCTAAAAGGGAAACCTAAAAAAACATAAATAATAAATTTTAAATAACATTAACACTTCTTTGAATCATAAAAACCTACAATATTAGCTCTTGTTAGATAAAACATATTGCATAATTAAATTTTTTTACCTTCAATCTTGGATCACGAGAAAAATAATATTTGTCTCTTTTATGCGCTGGCTGCATACCACGTTTCATTAATATTTCTGCTCCTTCCCTTGTTATAGAACCATCATATGCTTTTTCTACTATGTCAAGCATTTCGCCATATTCATAAGATGGTACATTATCCAATGTTAATAATTCATATTTCAAAAATCTGTCAATATATTCTCCGGTGGTTGCAGCTGTTTTCTTGGCATCCTTTACGCTCGGACTAGCAATGTCCAAACTTATAAGAAAATCGACTTCATCTGGATATGATGCTGCATACAGAAATGATATAGCACCACCCAATGAGTGCCCAAGAAGTTTGACCTATTTCCATAATAGAATGAAAGTTATAAATTTATATTAGTAGATTTATATTTAGTAGATATATAATATATAGCATATATTATAGTATATATTAAATGTTACACAATATTGTATATATCTCTTATATAATAGAGTTAGTTATTCTATATACATCAATACTTAACATAAAATATATGTTGATGATATATGTAAAAATATTCACATTAACATTAATTTTCATATATACAAAAAACTTTATCATGCAGTATGTTTGAGTCAAACATAAATATAAAATGCAATTTAGTGCAAGCAAGGATGACTGTTAGATATGTGAGAATATATAAGCATCATACTGGAAAAAATTTATACTGATCTCAATTGTAAATTTTATCCACTCGCTAACCTTGTTCCATTTGAAATATTTAATAATTCTACGAAGAAATATGACACCATCCCAATACACATAATAGAATTGACTCTTTGGGTAATGTGAAGATAAACCATGCCCAGGCATATCCAAACAAAGAACAGAAACATCATTTGACAGCAATGGCATTAATGTATCAAAAGTGCCTGAATTATCCTGGCGACCGTGTAGTGCCAGTATTGGTTGGAGCTCACTAGGGCCCCACCATTTGCCTGCAGGAGAGTTTTACAATTATTTTTTTATTTTACTTTATTTTCTTCAAATTATGACATTTCAATAGAATACAGATCTTGCTGTTATAAACTTGTAGCAATTTGTTAAAGGAGAAGAGAAAGATCCTATATTTTTTTAAATGCAACAAAGTTACAGCTGAGTTAAAAAGCTTTTTTGTCTATACTTGAGAATGTACGATGTAATATGCAGTTATACAACGATAATTTTGAATGATGTTTAGTGTTTTTTAACATGTTATTATTAGCATTAAGAGTTTTCATATTTATTTTACATATTATGCATACATAACAGTCAACCTTTTTAAATATTTTTTTTATTAATTATGATATGATCAGGTGCAAGCAATGTGAATATTAAATAATAAAAGTAATAACGTTATACCTCCATGTTGAATGTAACATAAATACTATTGCAAAATATGCAAATATTCTAAATTAAAAATATGTAAATAAGTAATTGGTAATGATACATAATATAAAAAGATCACATACTCCTGTGAAGTTATGCTGTAATTGCATTTAACTTCTGCAAAATAAAGCATATAAAACCCATGCTCTTGTCTATTCCATGTTACTGTATATTATATTTATAATTTATAAAAAAGATTTTTAAATCGTTGTATAACATTGACTCGCTGGCTAACCTTGTTCCACTTGTAATATTTAACAATTCTACGTAGCGTAAGAACCCCATCCCAAAATATATAGTAGAACTGTCCGAGTGGTAGATGAGAAGAAATGCCATGACCAGGCAGATCTATGCTCAGTATAGCTACGTTTGACAATAATTGTGCCAACTTGTCAAAAGTTCCTGAATTGTCCTGCCAGCCGTGTATTGCCACTATAGGCTGCATATCTGTCGGTCCCCACCATTTTCCTAAATTTATCAATATGTTGAATTTAATGTGTCATTTATTGAGAGCAACGTGTCTTTAATTTCCGTTTAATCTAATATATATTTAAATCTTTAAACGATTATATGTATATATATATATATATATATATATATATGTGCGTGCGTGCGTGCATGCGTGTGTGTGTGTGTGTGTGTGTGTGTGTGTGTGTGTGTGT
>NW_012130120.1:969026-976310 GCF_000143395.1 Atta cephalotes | reverse complement strand
AGTACTATATAAAGATATGATCATTTTTATTATTGTTATACTATTTGAGATTATAATACAATACTGTTCTTAGTTGCGAATTGAGGTTTAGAATTTGGCCAATTAGAACAAAACGGATTGAAATTAAAATTACCTGATTAAATTGGTCCAATTCTAATCTTTAATTCGTTCAATCCTCAATCTTCAATGCATATTAGGCTGAAATCAGACTATGCATTGAAGATTGAAATTTCATCAATGAGGATAAAGAAATTTTGCCTCTTTTTGTTCTGATTGGTCAAATCTTCAATTTTTTAATCTTCAATCTTTCTTCAATATGTCTGATTCCGGCCTTAAGTATGGGCATTAAGATATTCTATTATGCATAAGCCTGGATCTATACATAAATAGATTTTTAAGTCTTAAGCCAGAAGAATGAACGAATCATAATCGATTATTCTTCTCGCATTCGAAACTATAATTGGTCAATTTCTTACTGTAAATCTCGACTAATAGTGACAGATTACATCAAAACAACCAATCAAATGCTTGCCCCAAAAAAGGTAATGGAAAGCTCATATAGCAATTAGGTTCCTTCTTTTAAATTGGGGCAACGTTTTGATTAATCAAAGAGCAATCATCATGTTCAAAATGATTGTGCATCCTTGGGAATGGAATTCCTTAATATTCTTGTAACTATTTTAATTCTTTGCAGAAATGTAAAAAGATAAAAGTTTAATGCCCGTTTCTACCAATGTTAATTAATTTTGATCTTGTTCTTTATCTTTTTCTAATTCTTAGGATTAGAAAGGGATGAAGAGCAAATTGAACCAAGATTAAAATTAAATAATAGTAGAAACAGGCATATAAATATTATAAACTATGACGTAATTCTGTTATCAATTCGTGCGTTTATGAAAAAGTTCACAGGAACGAGTATTAAAAAATAAAAGGCAAAAAATTCCGTACGCATAAATACATAATCGAATGCATTCAAAAATATTTCGCCCAAATATGAAAGATGGATTGCAAAGGAAAGGAATAAATTTCGATTTTATCAATTATTCTCAATAATGGCACGCTAAGTAAGGATATCTGCCGTGAGATTTATTCACGTCGCATGTTCTAACATGCTCTAAAATGTTCCTACCATAGCATTTACTTACTCTAACGCGCTCGTTGAAATGAATAGGAGCTATAATAGGAGCACATTGAAGACTGCTGGAGTATATGACGCGAACAAACCTTGTATGTCAAATTTGATAACAGTTTGTATGTAAAGCCAGCGGCACACGACGCATGATTTCCTGCTGGATTGCTAGCTGCATTAGAATCTTGCCATCATATTGGCTGCAATGCTGTCAGTGCCATCTTCACAGTCAATTCTGCAGGAAAACAAGCATCGTGTGTCGTAGGATTAAGTTTTGCATAATAGTATTTCTTGATAATTGTAATTATAACATAATGACAACAATAATATTGTAAATCATTTAAAAAAATATATCATTATTTACTTTAAAGACAAGATTGAACAATTTTTACATTGTTCTTTAAATAAATTATTGAGGTTATGAATCTGTTTTCTCACATAATATTGTACTATTAAAATTGCTGTAATAACATACAATGTGCGAGCATAGTTATAACATTTTGTTACTTAATAATTAGAAAGTATCTACTAAGTATAAAATGTTTTATTTCTTAAATATTATTTATTATTTAGAATTTAGATATATAGATTATCATGAATGACGAATATATTGTGAAAACTGTTCTTCATGCCGGATCAGAAATCATTAATTTTATACCAGGAACAAAGGTATATGTTTCTGTTGTTTCTTTAAATTATACAAGATTTTTATTTATAAACTCTGTTACGAAATTATTTATAATTAGTTTTATTTCAGGTTATATTTCACTTTAGAACTACAAAATGTGATTTTGACAAAACAATGATAGATGATAGTAGAACAATGGGAAATCCAATGGAACTTATATTAGGAAAAAAATTTAAATTAGAAGTATGGGAAGTAATTATACAAAAAATGGCATTGAACGAAGTTGCCTGTTTCAAAGTGCATAAAAGTGTATGTTTGCAATACTTATTGTTACAATTTTGTATTTAGCATGTAGAATGTACTTTTATGAATCCTGTTTTAGCTAGTGACTACATATCCTTTTGTCTCTAAAACATTAAGAGAGGCTGGTAAGCCTCAATCGCAGAAACGTAATCACCATTGCTGTGGCGTTACTCTTCAAAATGAAGGCATTGGTTATACTGATTTGGACGAACTTATAAAATGTCCTCAGGATCTGGAATTTACGTTAGGTACCAATATAAAACATTATACTTTATTAAAACTTAATGCAAAAGTTTTTGTACTTTTCATGATTTTCTATATTTATTTTTCTTCTTTTACAATATAAAAAATAGTTTTAAACAAACCTAAAATGTTATGAAATAGCAGGATCGATTAAAGTAACTCTATTTTACAGAACTTATTAAAGTGGTATTGCCAAATGAGTACGAGAAAGAGTCATGGCAAATGACAGAGAATGAGAAACTGGAAAGTATTCCGCATCTGAAAGAAAAGGGAAATGCTTTATTCAGAGAAAAAAAATATGACAATGCATCTGAAATATATGCAAAGGCTATTGGAATATTAGAACAACTCATGCTAGCGTGAGTTCTGCCTATGAAGAGATATATTACAATTAAAAGAGATTAGTCTATAAGATAAACAACATAGTTATATAATATAAATAAATTGATTTTGATTTTAGTGAAAAACCAAATGATGAAGAATGGTTAATTTTGAATCAAATGAAGATACCATTGCTTTTAAATTATGCACAATGTAAACTGTTAAATAAAGAGTATTATTCTGTTATTGAACATTGTACAACAGTTTTGAAGACAGAGCCAGGTATATACATATAAATACAGGACAACATTAGATTACCTAAAAATAATATCGTTAAAATACTATTAAGTTTGCTTTTTATTTGCAGATAATATAAAGGCCCTTTATCGAAGAGGTAAAGCATACATTGGTGCATGGGATGAAAAAAATGCTATTAGTGATTTAAGGAAAGTTGCTGAAATCGATCCTTCTCTATACAATACTGTCGAAAAAGAGTTACAGGCATTTGCAGCAGCTATTAAAGAGAAGGATTGTGTACAAAAAGAGAAATTATCGAAAATGTTTAAATGATAAATCTGTAAAGTTTAATTATTTTAATATTAACAGTAATTAGAATTTTATTTTAGACCATACATATGAGAACACAATCAATATGAACTAGAAATTAAATACCTATACCTGTCAAAGCTGGATCTTTAATGCTTTAAATAATTTAATATAATAAAATATATATAAGTCATGCATATATATCATATTTGTAGCCAACTGCGCACCAGTTTTTTTGGGCTTATAAACACAATTAAGCTATCGCAATAATATTACAAATTAAATTGACAAGCAATTTTTAATAAAGCATCATATTAAGATTAATGTGCTGAAAAACTAAATAAATTTAAATAAATTAATTTTAATATTGTATATATATATATAATGTGAAATTAATCTTTAATTTATTCGCGTTAAATCAATTTAATCAACTATATTATCCGTTTTCTTTTTTTTAAAGCTAAAAGATTAATTGTTTCTATTATGAAAGTTTAAAAAATTTACCCATTTAGCATGAAATATTTATATGAATCATTTTTTGAAATATGTTAAAATATTTTATAATAATTTAATAGAAATATTTTATAATAATTTGTAAAACATTTTAAAATATTGCATTATTATATTTCACAAAAATAATTTAGACATATTATACAAATATTGTAAGAACAAGATATTTCTAAAATTGATTTCCTAGGTACATTCGTATTTCAAATATATTTCATGAAAAATTTTTCAAATCTTGCAATAAAATGTTTTGGAAATTTTTCTAAATATTTTATGCTGTGGGTAATATATTAAATTTACTGTACATATGTATAAAAGAAAAATTATTTGTTACACAAATATCTCAATATAACTCTAAATTATGTAAATACTTGAAATCAGAATTATCTACATTAATATGAATATTATAAAAAATACTATTAAAAGTTAATATATTTATATTATTTATTTTATATATATATATATATATATATATATATATATATTGTATATATATGTATATGCATATATACCAAAGAGAACTCTGTACAAATAAGAACAAAAAAATAAATATATATTGAAATGAAATACAAATATACGAATAGCGCCATCTGTAGAAGGTAAATTTGATATTATCTACCAATCACATTACGAAGGTTTGGAAGGTTGCGATTGTTGCAAATAAATCGCCGATCGAAAAGCGTGAGGTATCATGTTTGACATATGGCATAATTCGTTGTACGACGCTTCGAATAAAGAAAATATGAATTCAATAATGTTCCTAAAGATATAATCGTGCAATAAATGTAAAGGTAAACTCTTGATTTTATATTGACTCCTTGATGTTTTTAAGTGAGATATTATGATTTAACCTATACAAGTTTGCTTTTCTTTTACAATATACTTAAATATAATCAGTTTGTTTCTTAATAATAAGCTTCAGAATTATGTTAAATTTCTTGTCACAATATTTTTTTTATGAAAATGTGCATTTATATTAAATTTTATTCATAAAGTTATATTTTATATTATACAAAATGATTTTTTATATTTAAGATAAAAATAATTGAAAATGAAGCTAGTATCAAGGAATGTAGATAAATTTGGAGAAGGGTAAATATATATTTTATATATAATATAATCTTTATGATATTCCAATATAATCCTAAGATTAAATATAAAATTTAATGTAATCTTTAGGCGTGTGTCTCTTGTCCCTGAAAATACAGAGGATATGTGGCATGCCTATAATCTCATTAGTGAAGGAGACTTTGTAAGCTGTTCTACTATCAGGTATATTCAAGTTTTATATTTTTTAAATAATATTTCATTTAATTTTAATCAATATCATCGTGTCAATTTTATTTTTCACTGTTTTTTAGAAAAGTGCAAATGGAATCAGCAACTGGTAGCTCTAACAGTTATAGAGTCAGAACTACTTTAACGATATGTGTAGAAAATATTGATTTTGATACGCAGGCATGTGTTTTACGACTTAAAGGTAGAAACGTGGAAGAAAATAGATATGTTAAAGTAAGTTAAACGATATTAAATTTTCATCTTTAGTGTATAATGTAAGGTTGAAATTAAGTTAATAATAAAGTCGCATGTACATAAACATTGTGCTAATCTTTATAGGAAATAAAATTTTCTTTTACTAAAAATGATTTCTGTAGGTCAAAATGATATTTGTATGTTTTTAATATAAATGTAATCTATTTTGTATTTGTATTCACAGTCGTAAACATTTTATTAGCAATTTCATTCAACTTAGCTTTATTATTTTTGTATTTGCTTTTTGTTTGAGATTGTAAATTGTTTTAATTTTTTAATTTTGAATAAAAATATTTATTTATATTATTATTTGCGTTAAAGACTTTTAGAAGATTTGTTTCTCTTAAATTTTGGATTATCCAAACATAATGATTTCAATGATGGGATCTTATGTTTTATTCTTCTATATACCTATTTGTATGCATGTTTAACATCTATTGCTTTAAATATTAAATCAGCAGATAATTATTTATAATTATATTTAATTGTTTTTTTATTTTACAGACAGGAGCATATCACACATTGGATGTTGAACAAAATCGGAAATTTAGTATCACTAAAGCTAAATGGGATTCTATTTCTTTGGAAAGAGTTGATACTGCATGCGACCCTGCACAGGTTAATGCTTTTTCAAAACAAAGATTTTATATTTGGCTATAATGCTCTCTTTTGTTTCGTTTTAGAATGCTGATGTAGCCGCTGCTATTATGCAAGAAGGCATTGCACAAATTTGTTTGATAACTTCCAACATGACAATAGTCCGTGCAAAAATCGATCAAGTTATACCAAGGAAAAGGAAAGGAAATGTTTCACAACATGAAAAGGTTTGAAAAACGTTATGTCAATATTAAAAATGTTTTGTATAGATGAGCCTAAATAAAATTTTTAATTTGATATATATATATTTAGGGCTTAACACGTTTTTACGAGAGCATTATGCAAGGCATATTAAGGCACATCAATTTTGATCTAGTGAAATGTGTTATTCTTGCTAGTCCTGGATTTGTGAAAGATCAATTTATGGATTATATGATACAACAAGCTGTTAAATCTGATAATAAAATTATTTTAGATAATAAAAGTAAATTTTTGCTAGTTCATGCTAGTTCGGGTTTTAAACATTCATTAAAAGGTATAGATATATATGAAATCTGAATGAATATAATATTTGAAAAGTGTTATTATCTTTATATTTATTCTAATTCATCGTGTTATAACAGAAGTTCTAGCCGATCCTGCTGTAATCTCCCGAATTTCTGATACCAAAGCAGCAGGAGAAGTAAGAGCTTTAGAAGTATTTTACAATACTCTTCAAATGGATCCTGCTAGAGCATTTTATGGCAAGAAGCATGTTGAAAAAGCTAGTGCTGCTCAAGCAGTAGAAACTCTGCTTATATCAGACAAATTATTCAGGTGATTTTCTTAAGCTTGTTATTTGTTGCAATATTAATTTTATAATTAATTTAATTTTATTATATTTTTTTTGTACTTTTATCAAATCCAAATGTTCAGATGTCAAGACATAGCACAGAGAAAGGAATACGTTGAGTTAGTTGAAAATGTGAAAGACTCTGGTGGCGACGTCAAAATATTTTCGAGTTTACATGTTTCGGGTGAACGTAAGTCTTATATTAATATAAACGATACAAGTGATTCAGCTGAAATTTAAAAAATGTAAAATGCTTAATAAAGAAACTTATTTATTGTTCTAATAAATTTATTTGTATTCAAATAAAATTATGAATTTCTTTTCAGAATTAGATCAATTAACTGGGATAGCAGCTTTATTACGTTTTCCCATGCCGGAACTGGAAGACGAAAGTGAGGATGGTGACTCAGAAGAAGATTAGAATCATGATATGCTAACAATTTTGTATATATTTGTGCTGTGCGCAGTTAAAAATATCATTATTAATAAAAAGAAAAATTAATTTTTTAATTTATTTCCCAAGCGTAAAAAAAAGTTTTACATTTTAATTTAAATCATGTTGCAATTTAAAGAAATTCTATTTTTAAGATACTTCTTGCTCTAAAATTGCTTGTACGTATCGCTTTTTGTGTATGAGTATAGAAA
>NW_012130120.1:959518-967287 GCF_000143395.1 Atta cephalotes | reverse complement strand
AACGTTTAACGTTAACGTTATTCGGTTTACGTAACGTTACGTTTTACGTTTTAGTTAGTTAGTAGTATATAATAGTATATATATATATATATATATATATATATATATATATATATATATATATATATATATATATATATATATATATATATTATAAGAAATTATATTGGTGAAATGACGATTTAATTTAAGAGCTACTAGTTATATATATATATAGAGTGAGGGAAAAAATTGTTATGTGGAGGGATAACAATACGCTTCTAGCCTGTGGATGTATTGGGTTGTCTGGAAAGTTTGTGCCAATTTTGAAGGAAAATTGAAACGCAAATTTAAATTTTAGTATACATTTATTAAATTATATAGGTGCCTTTCTGTTCTACAACCTTTCTCCATCTTTCAGGCAATTTGAAAATTCCGTCCTTCCAGAATCTCTCAGGTTTTTCAGCGAAAAACTTTTCTAAGTGATTTTTTATCTCGATCAAAGAGTTGAAGCTTTTTCCATTAAGGGAATTTTGTAATGATCGAAATAGGTGAAAATCAGAGGGCGCGAGATCTGGTGAATATGGTGGATGGGGTAGAACATCCCAACCGAGCTCCAACAACTTTTGTCGAGTTATCAAAGACACATGAGGCCGCGCATTGTCCTGATGAAACACAACACCCTTCTGATTCGCTATTTCTGGACGTTTTTGTTCAATTGCTGTCTTCAATTCGTCTAATTGGGAACAATACTTCTCTGAATTTATCATCTCGTTGTTTGGTAAAAGTTCATAATACAAGATCCCTTTCCAATCCCACCAGACACAGAGCATGACCTTCTTTGGATGAAGATCGGTTTTTGGGGTGGTTAAAAGTGGTTCATTCCGCTTTCCCCAAGATCTTTTCCGCTCAACATTATTGTAAATGATCCATTTTTCATTCCCCGTCACTACTTGCTTCAAAAATGGTGTCTTCTCGTTGCGCTTATAGAGCGAGTCGCAAATGGAAATGCGATCCATCAGATTTTTCTCCGTTAAATCGTGGGGAACTAATACATCAAAACGGTTTATGTAGCCAAGCTTCACAAAATGCTTGTGGATGGTGGATTTTGACATATTCAACATTTCTGCTAATTTACGTGTCGTATAGCGTGGGTTATTCTCGATCAGTGTTTTAATCTGATCTTCATCTGTGATGGAGGGCCTACCCGGGCGTTCTTGATCTTCAAGGTTGAAATCACCAGCTTTAAATCTAGCAAACCACTTCCGTACAGTTCTTTCAGCTATAGCACCATCGCCATAAACAGCGCATATCTTATTTGCCGCTTGTGTGGCTTTTTTACCTTCTCGGTAAAAGAAAAGCATTAAATGCCTAAAATGCACTTTGTTTTCTTCCATATTCAAAAGCGTATAAAACTGACAAAAATTAACGTATCGCAATCAAACTTTTTTCCAAGCATGCCTGAAGTATCATCTTTTATGATATGTACGCATGTCATTTGTTTTCAATCATTCTAATATTCAGACCTGTCCTTATGCCACCTATCAAAAATCGGCACGAACTTTCCGGGTAACCCAATAGTACAGACATGAACACTTTCGACGATACAATTTTATTGACAGTGTCAGAAAATGGATGTAATAATGTATTTGTCTTGTAACAAAACTTATTACAAGCGTCAACAGATTGATTATTCGTCTTTGTCTATCTAACGGATCGAAATTTGTGAATATAGCGAAGAATACAACCAAAAAATCATTATTGATCGGATCATGGACTACGTAGTTAAACATTTTGTGGACATAGAGGCGCTTCAAAATAAAGTACAGTTAAAGCCTGGGCATGACCGCTCTTAGGCTTCTCTCTGGTAAAAGTTAAATGTAAACATATCGAATTGTAAAGTACATGTTTTATTTAACAGCATAATAAAGTGTATTATTTCATGATTTAATCAGTTTCTATGTTTACTTATAAACATATTCTTTACATTTGTGTACTGCGGTTTAATCAGCGCCTTAGGATGCTACATTCAATCGAATTGAATTCGCTATAACTAATAGGGATTTTTTTTAATGGTACCTTTGGGACAATTTTTAAAAATCCCTTGGCAACACTGCTTCTCATATTCTTTAGGAGTATTTTGCACGTGGTGTGTGTTAATTTTTTGTAAATTTTGCTCGTATCGGCACGTATTTTTTTTTTTTAATATTTAGATATTAAATACAAAACACATCACGATGGTTGTAATAGGTAAAAAAAAGGTAAGTGGATTTTTAAATATTTCATATAATATATTTTATTATGAGTAGACAAGGTTATGCTAAAATTTTTACGAAAATTTAATGGAACGACATTCTTAAAAATTAAATCGATATGTTTTAAATTTACAGTATCAGAGTGGTGAGGGAGCGCAATTTATGACGAGGAGAGCTGCTCTTAGAAAATTACAATTAACACTGAATGATTTTCGTAAATTATGTATATTGAAAGGCATATATCCAAGGGAGCCACGCAACCGTAAAAGAGCACAAAAAGGTGAACCCGGCATTAAAACTTTATATCACAAGAAGGATATTCAGTTTTTGATGCACGAACCGATTATATGGAAATTAAGAGAATATAAGGTATAACAAATTGGAATCAAATGTTTATATTATGCTTTATAAGTATATATTTTTAGATTTTTAATAAAAAAATTGGACAAGCAAAGGCAATGAAAGATTTTGCCAAAGTAAAGATATATTTGAGTAACCATCCTACGTTAAAGATAGATCATATAGTCAAGGAGCGTTATCCAACATTCATAGATGCATTGCGTGATTTAGATGATTGTCTGACTCTCTGCTTTTTATTCAGTACATTTCCATCATTACCTCATATACCGAGAGATCAGTCATTATTGTGTAGGAGATTAACAATTGAATTTCTTCATGCTGTCATCGCTGCTAAAGCACTGCGAAAAATATTTGTATCCATTAAAGGATATTATTATCAGGCAGAGATAAAAGGACAAATGATAACATGGATAGTGCCACATCACTTTTGTTTCGAACCTCAAGCAAAAAATGAGGTTGATTTTAAGGTCATGTCTATATTTGTAGAATTTTACATTGTGATGCTTGGTTTTGTGAATTACAGATTGTATCATACGTTGAATTTACATTATCCTCCCAAATTGATAAATTCTGGTGAGTAAGATCATTAATATAAATTATTGATATATTATTATTTGAAGTATGAAACTTAATTCAAATATAAAATTAAATATTTTATTATACAGAGAATATTGAAAAAGCGTTAGTTGATGAAGAAACATATGTCTCAGAAAGAATAAGTGCATTAAATGTTTCATTGGTCAATTTGGATTCTTCAGTTCCAACAATTGAGGATGACAATATTGAAATAGATCAATTTTCAAATGTAAGTTTAAAATGTTTTAATTAATTTTATATTCAGTGATTTTATACATATAAAATCTAAATACATTATTGATTACGTTTTTTAGGAGACAGATGCTGCCAAGATAGAAGCTGCTAAGGCAGAAGCTGAAAAAATAAAGAACTTGAAAAATTTATTTAAAGGCATAAAAATTTTTATTAATAGAGAGGTTCCTAGAGAGCCTTTAGTATTTATTTTACGTTGCTTTGGTGGAGAAGTATCTTGGGATAAATTACTGTTTGTCGGAGCTACTTTTGATGAGAATGACGAAACAATAACTCATCAGATTGTAGATAGACCAAGCATGATTAAACAATACATATCGAGGTACTACATCTGTTTTATATTAATTTATTACTTTCGTGTATATAACATTTCTGAATTATTAACATAATTTTTATTTACAGATATTACGTACAGCCACAGTGGGTTTTTGACAGTGTGAACGCGAAAGAATTATTGCCTATAGAAAAATATTTAATGGGTGCTGTACTTCCTCCTCATCTCTCACCATTTACAGAGGGTCGACAAGATCAAACATACATTCCTCCAGAAGAGCGTGCTCTCATGGATCCCGATTATAAATTAAACAATTGTATGATTTTGATTTTGGATGAGTGTATTGAAATTATTACACATAAAATTCTCTATATTTATTTCTTTATATTTGATCTCGAGTAGTGGAAGCAGATTCAGAAGAAGAAGAAGAAGAAAACAAAGAAGACAAGAACGAGAATGAAGAAGAGAAAACTGAAAATGATTTGAGTTCAGGAAGCGACGAGGAAATGGAAGAGGAAGAAGAAAATGATGATAATGATGTACAGATTGATGAAGAAAAAGAAAAAGAGAAAATGAAGAAACAAGTTCAGTTACAAAAGGTTTTTGTTATTACAGTTTTTTTTTTATATTATCTTTTGAAATAATCTAAAGAAAATTGATTTTTGTTATCAATATTTGTAAACTTGCAGAAGAAGATGAAGGTACAGACTGGTGAGATCTTGAAAGAAAATTCATGGGAGAAAGCTCGATTGGAGAAGCAGGAATATCGCCTCAGAGAAAAGATGATTAAAAAGAAACACCGTAAATTGTACCAGAGTATGATGAAAGGTCGAGAAGGTAGAGCTAAAGAAATTTGGCTCTTGCGAAAGAAGAGACGTATCCACGATGCTAAAGAGAAAGAGAAGCGAAAAGAGCAAAGAAAAGCAAATAGATCTAACAAATAAAGTAGGAACAGATTATTTAAATTTAAAATAAAATACATTCTTCCCATTTCCCCTATTTGATAATGAATATAAGAATAAGACATGTTATAATGTATATTTTATTTATGTTAATGTGCTACCGTTATTTCATGTAATAACTGCAAGATTACATTAAACTTTTCCATTTGCATGAATAATTTTACGCATATATTTTTTTTTATATAAATCAGTTATAAGATATTCTATAATTAGATATTCTATAATATATATTGAATAATTACAGTTTACAGAATGTAGAGACACTCGTATGAGATTAATTTCTTCGCAAATCGATAGATACAGTTATGTATAATGGCAGATGCTTTTTATCTAATCCTCCCACCGGAAGCCTACGCGTTTGACGATCCTGGTCTTTTTCAGTGAAGGAACTTTGAAGGCCAGTCCACCCACGCAGATTGGCCCACGCAAAACTTTCTACATGTATGAATTGGATTGCGACTGATATTTATCCATGTACGTGCGATCGTAAAGATCGTTAAAATTCGAAATCATTGATATTATAATTCTGACATTTAAGTGATTTATTTATTAAAATTGTATTTCTTTCTAGTTTTTTATTAATTCTTAAATTTTCAAATATGCTGCACTTCGAGCTCGATAATAATCTTTTGTCTTTTAATACTACTTATTTTTTTCGCGATTACATCTTGCCATAGTTTCCTTGCGCCTTACCTCTATAAAAATTCCTTTGCGTCTGGTCGATCTCCCACGAACGCGGTAGAGGTCGTACGTTGATCTTGAGGAACTGCAGAGCAACTAGAAGGTTGCTTGTAATAAAACATGTTTTTCTTATTAGATTGCCGATACCATCACGCCTGCGACTGTCCCCGTGACTTTCGCTAGGTGAATCTAAGCGAACTAGTATCGAAGGACAAAGTCATTTGATAGCGGATACATTATTGCCAGTGCATCCGGCCGCACTCTGCGTATCAGCCGCGCATCACCTTGAATCGAGCCTCCGGTGTGAGTGGGATGCAACTGAAACGTGTTTCTGGAGCTGCATACTTCTTCATAACGAATTCCCATTTTTATGTTTATTAATAACCGAGAGTACATTCTCTGGTGTAATATTTGAAATGTCGCTGAAAATCGAGGTTCATTGTAAATTCAACATTGAATTATCATCAATATATATATATATTCGATAATTCAGATTTAATTCTACAATCGTAATTAATTGTGGATATATAACAATTAACATGAATTGCAAACAATTAATAATTCACACAAAATTAAGGAAAATTTCTAAAATCGATGAATTTTGCCATGTTTTTCATTCGATCGTTTCCTTTCTTATTTTTCGCATATGATCGACATTAGCGCAAAATGTAAGAACATTTTTTTTTAACCAAATATATTTTTTCTTCTCAAAGTGAGAATTGAATTCATCGTTGCTAAACGTAGGTACTGTCATTATAATTTTCGCCGCGCACTACTCAGCGTGCGACGCAAGCTTCAAGTTTGGATGCCAGGCACGTTTCTTCTTTACGTGACTTGCCGCCTGCCAGTCGTTCAATCACTTCCAAAGTCTTCTAGAATTTCCTTGAGCTCGTTCCCAACATTCTTTATTAATCTTCAATCTGCAATATAATTTTGATGTAAATCTGGAAGCAACACTTGATGATATTTATTCACGAGTTTCTTCGGATCGTATAAAAAAATGCTGACAAATTTTATTCGATCCGATTCGCATTATCTAATCTTTAGGACATCATGCTTCTTCATCTTAACATGAGAGGAAAAATTGAACGATGTATAAAATGATTAATTTACTTTAATTCCAACAGGTAAATTCTTTACATTCATTTTGCGTGTATTCTCGCAATGTAATGAATTATGTTGACGGTATCTTTGGATGGAAATTCTTCAGAACGGGAAGGAAACTCGAAAGAAAACGTCACGAAGTCGATTTCTGTGATTATTTGCAGTGGTGACTGCAACCGATGTTGGCCATCACGACAACGAGGAACTAACGCGGGTGAACGAGCGCAGGATTGTGTGCGTGCACAACATATGCGTGTGTAGGTATTTGCGCTGGCCGCTGGCTGCGTGGCACATTGGGCGCTTACGTCATTCTTGCTATTCCTGTTCCAAACCCATCTTCGTCCGGCACATCCTGAAAAACGTTACCCGTAGGAATCTGCGTGACTGCGTGTGATCTTTGGAGAGATTCCTATCGTCTCTCTCGTTTTCTTGTTCTCTCTCTTTTTCTCTTTTTCTTGAATCTTTCTAACGCCCTATCGTCGAGTGACCTCGACGACGTTCCACCGTCTATTATGGATCTGCAAATTGTGGCGCCGCGGCAATGCCAGGATACGCCCATATCGTCCTTTTGCGCAAAACTGACATGAGAATAAATACTCAGCAAATGAGAATTGAAATGAATTGAAATGGATTCAGATTTTCAGAAATATTGATTCACGAATGTTAAAATGAATGCTTTTCAATTATTTTTATTCGTTTGTAGGAATTGCATGGAGCATATTTCTGTGCCTTTCGATCTAAAAATAATATTAGCTTTTTCTGTGCATTGTAAATACTGTTCAATTCAAAATTTTGAATAGGAAATGCAGTTTTTCAATCCAATTGCATCCAATTGAATCCAATTAAATCCAAAAAAAGTATTCATTATTTAAAATGAGCATTCGGATAGAAAAAAATTTCAATCCATTTTAATCCATTCTCATTTGCTGGGTATCCTGCTTCATTAGGCAGGATCGAATTTAATTATCAACGATGGCGTCATCTTCCGAATTTCCTTTAATCTGCTTTACTTCACTACGTAAGAAGTTATATTCTGCTCCTGTCATCTAGTTTTACTATTTCTATGATTCTACGTTTCTATTTTCCCAAGTGGCATTTCATGCCACAAAAATTATTTTATTACGCTAAAAGTTGGAAAAGTTGTGTTTCTAATTGTAAATTGCCTTGAAGTTGTTATTGTACATATATGTTTTAAACATTTACTTATTCTCTTTCCTTTTCTCTTTATTTCTAAAAAAGTTTATTTTTAATATTTTATTTGCAGGATTTGTGTTTTCTGTAGTAAGAGTATGTATATATATATATAAAATTAAAAAAAATATATAT
>NW_012130120.1:942359-958783 GCF_000143395.1 Atta cephalotes | reverse complement strand
GCGAGATGTGGAGGATAGCGTAGGACGCGCACAAACTGCCCACGTAGCCATAATACCAAGCTTACGAAATCGAGGGTCTCGAAAATACTGTTCGGCGAAGCTGCTATTTCAGAGAAAGTGTGCAAGTACTTTATTCTACAAAACTGCTATAGCAACAGTTTATTCACTAAAAATGAATCAGTTTAAGAATATTGATAATATTTATCGAGATAATACATTTGACAGAAAAAAAAGTGTTTTATTTTAAAGTTGACGCAAGCAGCGTAAACGTTTCCCAGAAAATTTATCTTTATTTTTTCTTTAATAAAATAAAAATTTTTTATTTTTACTCGTTGAAAACAACTATCAGAAAAATAAAATTTATTAATAAAAGTTAAATATAAAACATTTAAATATTTTTCGATGATTTATTTTTTCTGCAATTAGTTACACTTGCGTGAACTTACTCATCTAAGAAAGAAATCAAAGAAGAGAAGAGAACACGTTTTTATCTTTCATAAGAAATGGCAGTTGTAAATTTCAAATAGAAAAGGATGTATATATATATATATATATATATATATGTATATACATACACATATATAGTTTCAGAAGTGAGAAAAATTAACTTAATATAAAGTATATAAAATCATTCATTTTCCCTTACATTACAGAATTCCCTTTTGGCGCTAGCTAACTGCGAAGTCAGATGTGATTATAACGAAGGAAAATTAAGAAGGCAGTAAACGAGTGCTCATCATGAGGATAAGCGAATAATTACGCAAGCAAGGTAACTACGGGATAATGTCATTAATGCGCATCACGGCGAATAATGAGGTGTATTGAGAACCGAAAGGCTTCCGTTCCTGAGCTTCCGTCACGCGGCGTAGCTTACTAGCTGAAGGATCCGTATATCTATCGTGTTCGTGAATCCTTCGGTCGTTGATTCTAGTTAAGAATAACTCGACGCAGTAATGAACATAAACATTTTGGCGCCCTGTGTCAGTTGAACTTGCCGTGACATCATCGCCAAGGGATCCTTCGTCTTATTCGTCTCAATTATAATTCGATTTTTTTTAACAACAGCATGACGTAATAATTTATGAAAATAAAATAAACGTTAATCATTATAATCAAATTTGACGCGTACGAATGGCATTTGCGAATCCGTCACTCTTTCGGTGACTAATTCATATAACGCTCGACGTGAATGGACCGATCAGTGTTACTCGGTGATTCCAACGCTCGGTCTAAAAAAATATCACCTTGGATGCAGACTACTCTCTTGACTTATACGTGATGTCATTTCGTTTTTTTTTTTTTCTAAAAGTGCTTCATATCTCTCTAATAGGAAAAAGAATACAATAGCGTGAGTGGCGCCAACTATGCTAATTTGAATTCGGCATACAAACTTAATAATAGCACATAGGAAGAAAAGAAATCAGTTATTTTAGTCTCAATTAAATAGCGCCTTTTTTATTTCTTCAGTCTTTTCTTTCCTCGTTAAATCAGTTTAATAAAACAATGAATATAATTTATGCGCGTGATGAAATATGTTTGATAACAAATTTTGAATTTAATTGCCTTTCGCGTCGAGTGTTTTTTGTGTTTTTTTCTCGTACGTGTGTCGCGCGTGTCTCGTTTAAAATTCAAAGAGCTTGAAACTGTTCGGCCTTATCATCAAAATGGTTAGCACGTTACGGCATCGACTAATCTAGGAATTCCTGTTGCACCCGTAGCCGCGGAAAGAAGCGCATTATCGGATGTTGCGTCCGCGACTCGCAGCATTGTTGCGCAACTGTGCAGTGTGCGATGATGAATCAACTTCAATGGATCGACGATCATTCACTGCGCCGGGAGACAGACGCGTGCCCAGCGCCTCATTCGTAAATTGGCCAATTATCACGGTAAAACCATGTTCTATCAACGCAACGGCCCGGCACGCACATCGCTATCGGAATGATGCACGCGGCTCGATCGGCGCGATGCGATGCGATGCGATGCGATGCGACGCGATGCGATGCGATGCGATGCGATGTGGCAAAAATATCGCTTAGGCCAAGTGTTTAGCCAACGATAAATATATTTGCCGGTAATTGCGTATTTTTTCTCTCCTTGCTATTTCACGTCTACAGCCTTGCGCGACGATTCATGGTAAGCCTATTCTACATACGATAATTATTTACGTAATAAAGGATCACGTCGTTGAAACTCGCAGGATCTCATCGACGCGATATCGCTTAATGAAACTTGTAACCATAGGGGAACAAGATCTCATCATCGACCATCGCGCCAACGAGTTTATGTTTTATCAAAGATGCTTATCCCGGCCTCGCGTAATCACGTGCCTACGTTGATAAATGCGGACCTATTACAAATTTCGTTTGCTTATATTTCACTCCGGTCATTGTCACGTCGATACGACACGTTATTACACACTTAGATAATTATGGTTAAATTTATCTTCCTTATCTCTTAATATATGTGCGTTCATCTATCATTCGATTTGAATTTGACGTACGAATTTAAATTTGTCCCTACTGAAAAAAAATCACACAACATCACACAGTTGCATGGAATCAAGTAATTAAAACCTGTAAATCGTGTAACAGATTGTTCCAAATCAGTATGTGATTTTTAAAAGTACGTAATTTGAAAAATCACATGATGATATGTTCTTTTTTCTTTTATTTCTATCATTCAATTCTTTAAAATTCGGTAACGATAAAATTACATGATAGATGAAATTATTTCTAATATCATGTGATTTTTCAAATTACGTCATTTTAAAAAAATCACATACTGATTTGGAACAATCCATTATGTGATTTACATGTTTTAATTACATGATTTCATCATGTAATTACTGTGTGACGTGATTCTTTTCAGTAAGGACACACGTAGAAGAACAGACTACGTATTCCTTAATCTTAGCATCTGTATTTTATTAGAAAGAATTGATATCAGTATCTCTCTTCACTTTGGAAAGAAAAAGAACAATATATTTCAAGTTTCACTCTTTTTAAATCGAAAGTGACAATTTTATATATAGGAATGTATAATCTGTTTTTGTTACGCCTATGTTTGAATTTTACAGTGCTTTGCAATAAAAAAGAAAGCCAAAGAAAGTAACAATTTTGAAATTATCTCAATGATGAAAAGATAAAGAAAATTTTTTTATAGCTTATATATAATCTTGTTTTCTCAAAATTTATCGTTATTCTAAAGAGCTAAAAAGGATAAAAGGTAGCATACTAGCATCTCTCGTTTCATATATGCGCGGACACGTGCCCTAAAAGACACCGATTGCGGCTGTTTGCAAGGTGGTTTTACAACAAACGCTCAACCATCGCACCGTAGCAGCTTTTGAAATCCGATCGAGTCGAACCTGCTGACGCCACGCCGTGCGTCATGCCGGCTACTCGCAGGTCTCAGTATAGGCGGATGAGACGCGTTGTCGAAGGGAATACGAAATGAACGCGCTTCGTCGCGAACCCGTTACCCACACCATCAGGAATCGGCTCGCGAGCGCGTCTTGCAGGAATCCATTGGACGTTCGGAAGGTATCTTCTTACAGGGCCGTAGATATATTTTAGTTATTTATATTTATATTTTTCATCGCGCATTCTTTGCGCTAAATAATAACAGTCTAATTTTCTCTCTACTTCGATATTTGAAAGAGAGAAATTCAAATAAGAACACCGATCTCTAATACGAGAAAATCGCAAATATGCTTGATCACGATTATTAATAACGTTTGATACATAGAACGAAACATCAATAAAATGTACAAATTCCTTGATTTATTTTCATGGATGATGATGAACTTTTTATCATCGTTCACGATGATTATTTCGTTAAAATTTCATTTGCAAGAGAGTGATACGTGTGTTCTCTTAAACTCGAATAAAAGAAAACTACGTGAGTGGAATATTTCAAGCATATTTCAAGAAAAGGATATAATGAAAAACAAAATCAATTATTAAAAAGATAAACAATTGTATTGCAATAAAATGTTAATATTAATATTTTTAATTTTAAAGGACAATGTAAAAGTATGAGTGCTACCACCCATATCTTTATACTCGCGTTCGTGATCGCAATAAGCTTTAATAATGCACGGAACCATTAATGCGTGAGTGCAGAACAAAAAGTAGTCCCAATCATATACCTAACGACTTTTTGAATCCAATTAATTTATAATCGTGCCTTAGAAATGATGAGCATAAGAATTACCTTGAGATAACCAAGAACCTTCAAGATGAAAATAAAAAATATATCCAGGTAACATGGAATATTCCAGGTAGCAATATTACAGCAATGTTGTAACAATATTGTTGGAATATTCTATGCTATCCGAGTATGTCGAAGAAAATAAAAATGAGTCAGCAAAGAAGTGTATGTTTAGTACAAATTAAGTCTTTTATACATAATTCATAGATGAATATTTTTTTTTCAAAATTAATTTTTATAAAATTTAAGATAAAACAGTCTCCGAAGAGAGAAAAAAAATTAGAAAAATTATTTTCTTTTTTTTTTTCATTATTTATTCATTCTTGGCATTGTTTTCTTTTGGTATAAAATAAAGTGCAAGAAACGCTTGCTCTCGTTTAGAAATTAACCCGTTCCTCGAGGCGTTGCCTTTAGTCACGGAATCTACATTGTTCAGGACGTTGCAAATTTTAGGAAGTGTCTGTTTATCTACGCACAACGAGTTATTCAATGCGTTCATTAGAGCTTTGAGGAAGCATGCAGATGTTTATTTATGACACCAATTGTCCATAATAATATATATATATATATATGTGAAGCAGTTCTCGCACTCTCGAATCGGTCAAACTGTGCGTAGAAGTGCGCGCGATAAATTAAACATAATAGTACAAACTGTGTATACCTGCGTGTATGTATCCGTGGATTCTTCTCGCGACCCGCGCCTGTGAAACACCCTGAGGCGTTCCGAGTTCACCGACACCATCGCACTAGCAGATTCTATAAGCTACGGTGTCATTAAAATGCTGAAATCTTTTTACTATTGTTATTCAAATTTTTTATAGTTAACAAATAATAGAAAACAATAAGAAATTTTCTTGTTTTATATATTGGATTATCGATAAATTCTTATTTTCAACAAATCTAAACACAATTTGAAATAAAAGAAATAGCTAAGAATCGATCTCTTCTTAATTTTTTAATTTCTTCTAAATTATTTATTATAAAAAACAAATAAATTAAATCTTTTCATCGTGCGAAAATTGAAAATTTGATCGAATTGAAAGTTCCTAGCTACGATGTCCTTGGTGTTAATTAGAATTTCATTCTGCTGGGTTCACCTTTCTGGTTCCAGTAGAAATACAAGAAAGAATACGGTATTCTTTCTGTAAGGATTCATGAATATAAATACTTTGCTGCGTTTACCTGGATTGTACAAATTTTTTTTCCGCCAATCGGCGTAATGATCCATGATACACAGTATAATTTTTTTAGGCCTTGAGCAGTGATCCGTAAGACTTTCAAAAAGTTTGGCTTCCATAAATCCGCAAGCAATGATATGTTATGATTCGAGTGATTCTGTCTCCAATCCAATTCTTTAATTACTGATTGAAGATACATTTAAGTCTTACTTAATAAATTTTTTTCTAACTCATTATACAAACAATTATGTATTATACTTAATTAATGTTATACTTAAAGTAGTTTAACATTGCGCTTCATTTTTTATGTAACTTTGAAACGCATTCAGATAGATCACTTCATCTCTACATTTTTTGAAAAGCTCATTCAACAATCATTAATATCACTTAATACGTTACTAATTACATTATGTTATTACATTGTTGATAATTTGCTTCAGTCATTGATTTTTATGCAGTTATATGATAGAAGACTGAACCGTGATTTTAAATTATCTTGTATAACATCACTCTGATGAGGAAATTATACTCGATGCGTAGATGAATGTAGATTTCATATAGCCGTAGTGTTCAGGCGAACAGACTTCAGTTCGTATCTAATCATTATCTGGTTCAACCAGTATCGTTGACCCTTTCAGGAAGGATGCCTGTTACTTTGAAGATAATATTAACGATTCTTTTAGAGCAATCGTTGATAAAATTTGTAATGAACGTTTACTGGCGTTATCGGAACTGTTAATACGTTGTTAATAATAACTCTTTAGTAATTTGTTCCATGCCTTTTTATAATTTTATATCCTTTTTATCTTGTGATATTATTTTCGTTAGATTGTACATAGTATGTGCAAATTAATTTCAGAAATAAAAATCAGACTACATGATTTAATATTTAATTGATTAAACTAATTAGACTTCTCTAGAAATTATTTCAATATTATACTTAAAAAATAAGTTCGAATTCAAGTATTGTATACTTGATGTGTATTCATATTTCTTTCAAGGTACATCAACGATACTAATCGGTATTATTTTTAATATTCAAAGATTGTTACAGTATGTGTAGAATTTTTTAGCTAGCTATCAAAAAGGGTTTGAAGTCCGGTAACCCGTTAACCTTCTAAATATAACATGAAGCTCCCGTGCTGAGTCTACCTTCGTGAGATAACGCTAACTGACCTTTACCTACAGTATCGTCTATCCAGAGACACTTGAACCTATGGCTGTAATCTGTGCCTCGAGTATATACCTTACATAGACCTTCGTGTAAATCGAAGATTGGTTCCAGGCGTTGAGCTCACTGACTTCGCGCACGTATAGTGACTCTACCGTGAGCCATGAGGTCTAGTCCTGTCGTGGGAGTGCAGCAGAGCGAGACGGAAATATCTCGAGCGACCACGTGAAAGCGCGAGAGAGAACAGGTGAGAGAATAAGCGCGTGAGAGAGAAGGAGGAAGAGGGCCTGAAAGAGGGAGAGGACGTGTACCGTGTACGTAAGTGGCGAGAGAGGAGTTCTCGTGTAGAAAGAAAAGGAGAGGAAGGGAGCACTCAGAAAGAGAGAGGCGAAACAACTGAGAATCGAGAGGACGGTCGGCCAATGAGACACCAGGCCGGTGATGACGTCGTCGTTGTCTCACGTTCGAGTCTCACCAAAAGTCTTCTCCGGGTACCAGTTCGTTCGCGGTCTCCCGGCTGGACGAGGAGGTCGTCCTTTCCGCATCATCCATCGTCATTTTTTTTGTTTCTTTCCTGGTACAGTGAATACAAATTCAGCCAAGATTGCATCCTGGACACACAGAGGGATTGAGGCGGAAGGAGGCTGCTGCTGTCAGCCATGGGGACGGGTAAGTGTTTGCGGAAACGAACTGGTCCTCAGACATATCTCTTTCCAAACGTCCCGTATCACGTTTGGGGTACCACGCCAATGTACATGTCGCTCTACTTTCCAATGGAGATTGTTTTCGCACCGTATGGAGCACTTTGGTCGATGATTTCTGCCTTGTAAAAAGTTTGGATCGATTTGAGAACTAATTTGGAAGAATCGGAAATTCCTTGAGTTCACGTCGTAATAGTACGAATACGGGGTTCAGCATGATGGATCGACCGATTCGTGTTGCTGCAGATCATGTTGCGGTTCCGCAGGTCGTCGATCGTTGAGACACTGACGCGGCTTTGGCCTCTTCGAGAGTCAAGGTCGAGATTATTCGCTAGTGTCTATCATCGTAACTGGAATCATTCAAGGACACGATTAGAATATTTGTCTCTGTTAAACTCTCAAATGTTCTTTGTCGTTATCGTCAAATATCGATTCACTACTCAAGGATTTTGAGGATCTCTTATAATCTTGGAGCACAACTTACGGATTAGTGCAATAAAAACGATTGCGTATTTCCTACTAAAACGGACGTTCATTCTTGACGTAACAAACTTCGCTATCATCGGTATTATTTCTGATCAGTTCACATTACGATCGACAAAAAGTCGTCTTGTTCTCCTTATCAAGTCGATCCAGGTTTCGCCTCGAAGATCTCGGCGACCGTCGACTCTTCTTATTATACGTACTTTCATCTTGCCGCTTTAGTAACAGGATCTTCAAGTTCACTTTTACAAAGTAACCAGCCGAAGAAATGGTGTCAACTAAAGAATATATTACACTTTGAAGGTTTCTTGTAAAATAATAAATTTACATGTAATCCATTGTTACAATGCTAACAACTTCTACTTTGAACATTTCGTGGAAATTGTTGCGCTCTTTTGTCGCGAAATTAAACGTCTACTGGTATTACATCAGGATGTATGTTGATGCCGACCTTTAGCACATCCTTTAGGCAGATGGTGTCAAGGATGTGCGCGAGGTGTGTTGGCGGCTCGATCAGAAATTATGCAGTCGCCTGGGCGTAACGCAAATCAGATACCTACTTTTCTTTTTTTTTTTTACGTGACAGAGAATAAATAAGTATATGTTTTTTCCAATGGCAGTCTGTTCATGCACGAACGTTGCCGATCTTTTTACCTTTCACCTCATGCGTTTATCCTAGTAATATCGATTTTTATAAAAAACTTGAACATATATTGAGCAATTTAGAGCAGATAATATTTCTAGCTTTTCGTTCGTTCTATAAAATGGTTGAAAGCAATCGTATCATCGGATATCTATATCATGTCGGTATGTGTAAGCATTTAATCACTTTAGAAAGTGGCTACAGACGATGGCGATATATACCAATGCAGACATTCGGTTGGCCCACCTTAAAAAAGAAACGAACTCAATGCTTAATCCAACCAGTTGATCAAAAATTCGCGATGGTTTTTATTCGATTGCATTTTCCATAATTAATTGGTTCTCATTGTCAGTAATTAAATTATCGCATTAGCACGTGACTAGTTGAAACTAAATACGGAAAAGTCGATGTATATAATAAGTTAGCATGACTTATTGCCAGTCTCTCTGCACTTTATTACGAGATTGCTATGTTGCGCAAATGAAAAATGACGTAAACATGAATATCTGAAACTTCAACTACAATTTTTTATTTGGTTTCGGTGTCTCGTTTACTTTTTCTCTGCAGTTTCTATTAGTCATTTCTATTAGTCGTTTCTGTCAAGTATCATCGACAGTAATGAAGAGAATTCTCGTTTGAATCTAGATATGCTTATTAAGCGTAAAATATTAAATCGATATGAAAGATAAGAGGAGATGCAGAAACAACTTATCATAATTAATTCTTTATATTTCAAGATGAAACGATATATTTGTCATTATGCTGCATTCTTTACTAACGTTATTTATTAAGAAATCGGAACTCGTCGAGCTTGCTAATAAATGCGTGCAGAATTAAAAGCCAATATCCATACTACTTTTAAGCGATCGGGTACCAAAGTGTAGTGATTTCGAACGGATACTTTCTGTGACAAGACACATATATACCTTCGCGGCCCTCGAATCCGGTTTTCATCGCGAGTGCGTACCCAAGACGGTAAAGTCGTTCGTGCAAAAAAGGCCTCTATGACGCGGCTGGAGATAACATGACGACTGAAAAAGAAAAGAAAAAAAATGGGGAGAAAGAAAAGCGGAGGGCGTCGCGAGTGTAGCGCCTAGTGAATGAGAATCGCGACTTATCAAGGATAAAGCAAGGATACCTGCAGAGCGACAGGATTGATCTTCTGGATGATCCTTCGCAGAATGCTGGATGCCATTGCAGCCGAAGATAAACGCAAGTATCTATTTTTAACTCTCTCATTCTCAAATTAAAAACCGCAAAAAAATCGACGTAAACATTTCAACAATTTGTTTCTTTTTTTTATTAATAATCTTGATTTAAAATATTTTGTAGAACGAGAATTTAATTTGCCGAGACATAGCTGCGTATTGGGAGCGAGAGAGTTAACGATGACCCCATTTGATCCGCCCACTATATAGCGAGGCTACTCACTCATCTTACAGATAAATTCGTAAACACGACGACTTTCGCGTCTTTTCTTGCACGGTTTGCCATCCGCTGAGGACTATTATAGCTCTGTTTCCTGGAATCAACTTGATATTACGATATTATATCGTTATTACCGTTGCCGAGCGCAATACACTCTCTATTACTTTGCCACGACGATTTATTTAGTTCGATTCGAGCGAGCGTGACGTCGTCGCCGTCGGTTTAGATCGACAGCGAAAGGTTCGACATTGCCGAGGTCGCGGTTGTGCGTAGAACCTGTAGTTTTGCCGATTACAATGGAAAACGTTGGAAATTAGTGTGGTTTAGAGCAAATAGCTGCGATGGTCGATTGATTACGTTGGCATGTATCTCGCTTAATGCTCTGCCATATTTGATGACAATAGAAAATAAAACGACCTAACGATGATATAATATCGGAAAATAATATTTATTAATTATATAAATGTAAATAATTATTATTATTTACAAAGAAGAGAATCTATTGCATAAAAATTACACTTTATATTTCCGTAAAAGAAATTGAAATATTTTTATATAACCATGCAAGTGTTTTATGTAAATTTATTATAAATATTTAAACTATATTAATTGTGTAATAAATCTTTGTTCAATTTTTTTGCTCAATTTCTTGATATTTCTTGATATTTCTTGATATTTATGAATAAGTAGGATTGAATGAATTTATTAACAGAAATTGATAATTTCTTCAAGAGTTTTTAAATTGGAAAACTGAAATGTTTTAGTTTATAAAGTAAATTGTTTTTAAAGTAGCCTATATGAAATAATATAAGATATCAATTTAATTACATCTTTTAATATACAATATTTTATTTATTTAAACGCCTTTTATCAATCTTATCATATATTAGTATATTTTCTACGATTTTAGTGTTATTTAATCACGTTAATAATAAAGAAATTCTTTTAAAGTATCTCTAACACGCTAATTAAATTGACATGTAATATAAATATGTGCAGTCTTAAAAAATAATAGATCAATACATTAGCTTAATATCCATTGTTTTATTTTAATAAGACAATCAAAAGTATGTCGCGGATTATTTGAAGCACTAGCTGCTCCAAATTACGTGGTATTACATTCACTCTAACTTTCTAACTATTATGGTAAATAAAAGCATTGCCCCGAGTTTCGCGTAGCGTAGCCGACATTATGTCTTTCGTAATAAGCTCGTATGTCTTATTCTTTAAGAGAAATGTAATTTACACTTTAAATATTAATCTTATCTTTGTAGATATATTATAATGTGTTATAAATTACATTGAATATTAATGAATATTTAAAGGGCAAATCTAAAGTAAGATGATTTAAGTGACAGCAGCAAATAAGTGAAACGTGATTTCCCAAGAACATTAAGATGATTGAAAAGCACTAATGATTTACAATTCAACAATTACGGCAATGTGTGTGTATTATTAAGATTAAAACCAAAATGAGATAAAATAATAGATAAAATAATAGATATATTTTCAAAACTTTATTAAAAATAATATTAATTTTGTTTTTTTTTAAAAAAACAAAATTTTAAATTAATTTTTTGTTTTTATTTTTATCCTGCGTAAACATTTTTCAGCGATCTCGTGAGTGACCCGGTTTGAACTTGACGCTGATTGCGTAACAAAGTATTACACGCGAGACCTAATTTAAACGCGTTCTATTGACTGCAATTGCCGTGCGTCTCTGCTGGAAATAATTAATAATTATAGCGCAGTCGTCCTCGACGCGGTACTTGATTATTTGTCTGCGGCAACTCGCGATCGCTCTTTTGCGGTATCAAGGCTATACGATATTTTCGTCAGCAATGATTTCAGGAAAACATAGTTTATTATTATAGTGTTCTTATACAACCTTGTTAACACTCGTCATTAACATTTTCGTGAAATTTAATTAAATCTCATTTAAAATGTAAAATTACATTGAATAACTCAAAAACTAGAATGTAAGGAGAAGTAGGAGTCAGCGCGGTGCGCAAGTATAACAATGGAGATGTTTATAAATCCATTTTTAATATAAAGTATAAAAAGTTAATATGAAATTCGTACGTGTTTCGACTTACTTCAAGTTATTTTCAACGGAATTCAACGGAAAAAAATATAATTCAATTCAGTATATGACTTGAAGTAAGTCGAACGTATACGAACTTTATTATTATTAACTTTTTATATTTTATATTAAAAATTGTTATACTTGTGCCGAGTACCGTGCTGATTCCTACTTCCTCTTACATTCTAATTTCTAAGTTGTTTAATATTAAGGAATCTTACAATATTAATTGTTATTTTTACATTAAATACATTGTCATGTTCTGTCGTAAAGTTAATTTCATAAAATCTGCTTACATTTTAATATTTCAGGTATTAACACGATATTTCAATCAAGTTTTCTTTCGTTTTACATTGTGAATTTAAAAAAGGAATATCTAAACGCGGCAATATAAGAAATCTTTATATCTATATGTAATATTAATAAGAGTATATTTAAGTATTAACATTAAAGATTTATGCAGAAACTTTTATCAAATTGATGCCTCATATAATCTAAATGAAAATTTTTATTAAAAAAGAGCTGAATATTTATTTAAAACAATTGGAACGCTTCGTGATTCGTGAAATAGTTGTGGTGTAACTCTTCGTAGTATGGAAATCAGGAGGGTGCTATGAAATCCTCACCAACTTGGGATGCCGCTTTATACACGTTCTCCTCTTGCGACTCTCTTTAATTAGCCTGCAAAGCTGGAATTAAGCCCACAACTTGTGGATTGAGTTGATCAAAGTATTGCCCTTCGGGTAATCTCCTGATAGCTCACTAGTAATCTTCGCTTGTGCAATTATGTCTTGTTATTATCTTGATTTTTTCCTTAATGGATAATAGGAAGAATAATATTTTCTTTTTTTATCTTTTCCCTTTTTCTAGTGTACAATATTGCAAGTTTAAACCAATGTGAAGCAAAATTTCACGAGACAAATTTTCACATATAAATATAAGGGGCTCCGCACAATAAAAGGAACAGAGAATAAGAATTTCAACCTATCAGAAATCATGTTTGTGAAATACACAGTTTCTGATAGGTTGAAATTTTTATTCTCTCCTTTCCTTTTATATTCTCTGTTTCTTCTGTTTTATTGTGTGGAGCCCCTAAGCGTTTCCGAACGAAATCGAAATCGAAATCAAAAACGTTGAAACACGAGGCGAATTTACATATAGGTTTTCGTGTGACAGGCCCGAAATCTTCTGATTTCTTCGCGCGAAACGCGGTGGAGAATGTTAGACCCTGTACCCTCATCAAGAGTATCCTCGGCAATTCTCGCGATTGTTTCCGTCGCGGTTGCATTCCTGGCGATCCGGAGCGGCGCGGTCCCTCTGAGGTCAGCTCAGCAGTGCAGTGGTGGCGGCGCGGCGGCTGATCTGCGCTTTGCACACCACGCCTCACCACGCTCGTCCTTCCCGCGAAGAAGAATATATGCGGAGAATATCGATGCCCATATAAATCCCGCTCAGGCAACAGGCAGGGTATTTTGCTATTCTAAGTCGCGCTTACAATTAGCAACAAGTGTACGTGCAAGTATACACATACTTGCAGATCCAGATGCAGGTCTATGTGAAGATCGAATAGGGGCGGGGAAGAAGGGATTGCTATGGTCGTTACGGTTGATGGACGATCAGGGTGGTTGTATAATCGTTCGAGCATATCCCTTGCTTATGGGTAAAGTCAGCAAGACTCGGTGCGCAACTCGAATAATTAATAGCGATTCGTGGAAGAGAAATCAGATTTATTCACAGGTACACTTTGAAAAGTATGCGTTATTTAACCGCGTTCCGCGAAGGGCGGATAATCGCAATTAGCGTGTCGTTCTTGCAAATTTGCGCCGGTGTACCTGCTGCGTAGGAATTTAATCCCGCGTGCTGCGTATCTAGTTTTCACATTTTAATCCGCTACTATGTACCGTAAGAAGCACCACCCCGTGCACGCTCTTGGTAACGTCCTAAGAGCCGGTTTCGCCGAAGGCGATTAACTTCAACCTTGGTTTCAGTTGATTCTTCGGTTCTCTTTCTGGATTTATACCTAGAAAGAGCCAATCTTCTGTATTTTCACAGCAACATAAATGTGTTTAAATGTGTCGTCCGACTCTCACCTCCTATTGACATTAAGCGCGCTCTTACATATATATTAAGTAAATAAAGCTTAGAATTACAAATATTTAATAGTAAATTTGCGGTGAAGAGAGATGGTCAAAGACTCGCTTGAGAGACTCACAATCGTAAAATTAAATGAAGGTAGTAAAAATGTGGTTGCGAATGCGTAAAAATAATTTCTTCTCTGACAATATTGATATACGTGATATGACGAGAGCAAAGCAAAAGAAAAGGCTTAGTAATTGAACATCCTCGAAATTGAATTTAAAATAAGAAAATTATATACGATGTGCGCGGTAATTGGGAACACAAAAGCGCATCGAAGAGATGACCGAACATTATATATTATACGAATCGCCGTTCCGGAGCTAGATTTTTAAAATACATACTCTGAAAGAAAATTTACAATGTTGTTACCATTGTCGATTTAATACGCGAAATCCGACAACGCGATACTCGCTAAAACTCGACAGAACGATCTCTCTCGTCTCGCAAATGAGAGCAACTATTTATCACATTCCGTGAGAGATCATAATTAAAGAGAGGTATCTGGAAAAAGAAAAAAAATATCCATAGTAAGCATCGTGTTTATCACGTGTACAAGTAATGCACCAATAATGCTCTCGGTTATCTCGCTCGCTTCTCTATGAACGTTTACCTCGTAGGTGCTATAAATAACATGTAACCGTGTATAGACACCGAAATGCATTATGCCCTCTCTCGAGTCTCGACTCGGCCGACCATCATTTTTCCCCGACGTGACGCTGAAACCTCTGGCTATATTAAAATTACATTTCAGTTACGCTACCGTGTAATATATGTGCACATGCGCGCGCGTAAAAGCGGTGGTGCGTTCTATCCCTTTGCTTGGAATAGAATCTTGCACGAGGCGATGATGATTAACCGTAAGGTCGATCGGTTATACCGCGGCCGTGCCGGTGTCTACGTCGAATCACGCGAAAGTGGCCGAGGCGCGGTCGTCGATTGCCGATTATAGGCATCCTCCGTTCTTGAGGAGACTGGAGACGACTCTCCAACCTCCCGTTCTCTCTTTTCCTTCTCGTTTCTTCGAATTCACGCGAGCGCGGAAGAGAGAAAGGAAGAGAGTATACTCGCCACATATGGCGTGCATGGGTGCGTCAACATCGGTATAATGTTGATCTTTCCTCTTCTCATCCTTTCCTCTGGGAGCATTTTTCCAGTCACGAATGAGTACATCGGAGCACTTGCGACCTTCCACTCGCATACCTGAGCAAATGCGCGCTTGCGTTCGTTGACGTGGTCGACTGCGAGATGAACGATAAATTAGGGTCGACCGCATCGTGACCGCTGAATTGTCAATTATCAATTAAGATGACTTGTGAACGCCGTGGCGCTGTGCACCGATTCAACGATCACGCTGAAAACTCGTTTTTTACATAATGTATGTGTTAATCGTAGATTTGGCCCTCTCACTATGTATGTCTGGCTAGCAGCACGTAAAACTATTTTAAAGATAAATATTCAATTTATTTAGAAACTTTAATATCTATGCACTTTTTGTCAGCTTTTTGTTTAAATTTTGTAAATAAAGAAGAATTTTAAGATTGTAGAAAAGATAATAATAAAGATAATAATAAAAAAAACATCTTATGTTTTTGCAAAGCAATGATAACGTCAAAATGACGTCAAATGAATAATTCTGATTGAAAATTAACTTTTAAATAATCACGTTATAGTCATTTTGACGGTATTTCGAAGTCATCGTAATTTTTTGTTCTGCTTGAGATTCTTTTGTAGTAGCTAGAAAAAATTCTCCCGTTGGCGTATCTACGCGTTTAACTTTAACGTACATTCTCGCAACGTGGTAACGCAAGTTTCGTTTCGCGATCAGATCGGGGCGGACCGTGTTCGCGAGAAAAGTCACGATGAAAGAAAGAAGAGGGGGAGTGGCGTGTATAAGCCACCGGGATACATTTTCCCTCGGCGGCGACTAGCGAGCATCTCTTTCTTTCTTTCTTACTTCTCTCTCCTTCGCACTTTCCGTGATGCTCGTCCTTCTCGCACCCGGTTACGTCTCGGTTGCTACACCGCCTTGGTCTTTCCACCTTGTGCTTCGCCGCCCATCAGAACTCTCAGAAACGGAGTCTTCTTCGACCTCTCGCGGCCGCCAAGTTTGCAGGCGCCATTACTCGCTCTCTTCCCCTACCGTTGTCCTCCACTGCCGCTCTTCCACAACGTTTCCCCTGCACCATCCCTATTCCCTCTTTCCGCGTACTTCACCTCTTCTACTTCTACTACTACTACTATTATTACTACTACTACTATTACTACTACTACTACTACTACTACTACTACTACTACTACTACTACTACTACTTATACTACTACTTACTCTACTTACTTCTTCTTCTTCTTCTTCTTCTTCTTCTTCCTTTTCCTTTTCCTTCTTTCC
>NW_012130120.1:935911-939128 GCF_000143395.1 Atta cephalotes | reverse complement strand
GAGAGAGAGAGAGAGAATAAATACATTTTCCATTGTCTAAAAACGCGCAAAACAAAACGCGGTAGAGCGAATCGTAGGAATTTAACCGCACGTTCTTCATTTGCTGACAGGACTCCCTGTAAAAATATCGTGGGCTGGATCGCGGGAACAATCCCGGCTTCCGGATCGCCCGTCTATTAATTCCGCGATATTAACGCACTCTCTCTTCGCGACAGGACAGCGCAATAAATGCGGCGCGACGTGCATTCGTATAAGTACTATAGGTAAGATAACTCGCGATTTGCGACGTAACACCACGATGTAATTCCCCGCGATAATATTTCCACGCGTCTCGCCGAACATGCTCTCGCGCGCAGATTCTCCTTTCTCGACCTTCCACCCCTTAACGGTTACGACGCAATTATTTCAGCTTCGAGATGACGGTGTCGGAGAGGGTCACGGCGCAAATTACTTTTCGCGAGTCTTTTCCGGAGTTCCGAGACGAAACGAGCCATTGCGCGCGCAGTACGTTGCTGCGTATACTTACTCTCCATTATACGGATAATTTGATTATTGTTTCATTGACTGCAGCCGTCACGCTTCTGCCGATAATGATCATCGGTGACGGTCGCGAAGGCAGCCGACGACAATTCCTTCCGCTAGCCTTGTCTATGATCGGACATTGTCTTGACTCAGCCACGTGAGCGATCCGACACTGTAAAAGGTCTAAAGTGCTGCAAATGAGCGGAATATTAGATATTTTTCTAAATATCTGTTTATTTTGAATGAATACATTCGAAGAATTCTCTTTTTACATTCATTTTTGTATCATCACGTACATGTATATTTATTGGTCGACATCTACAGTCTCTTATAATGCCGTAGACCTTGGAGTGTTTTTCAACAAAAGTAATCGAAGGATTTTACTTTATGTCTTTTCTTATAACAACTCTTGAATTATACATCTTCGTGTAGTTAAAATTCTTCGTTAATTTCAATTATTTCTCATATTTAGCATTTTCCAAGCATACATCTTACTTCTTATCCTATCATTGTTAAAAAGATATTAGTATAAATATGATTTATTTTATGAATTTTTTTTGCTGTACTTGTAGTCCATGATTGATTTCCTGCTTCAACTATTCTCTTATTTACTGTCCGAAGCCGATCAATGTGCAAAAGGGTGTACTTGCAATATTTCTTCACCTTGTATCAAGATTTAGCCGCTTAGCTCCTGGCGGAACAAGTACATCCTGGTTATAAAGTTATTCTAAATTACATCCTAATTTCCACTATCTGTATGACGCTTAACGACATAGCGGGACAATCTATGTATATGTAAGATGTTACATTATTGTAGAGGATATGACAAATGACGTCTTCACTCCATCCGCTATCTTCATGTGGGACGGCCAATAATTTTCGTATCAAAGGACTAGACGAAGACAGAGAGATAAAGAAAACATCCATCGTTGCTAAGTGCTGCTGCAATTACATCGTATTATAAGAAAGAAGAATCACGCTATTATGAACCAAATCACAAAAACCGTAAGAGAATCCGAATTCTGGAAGTGAAATTGATAATTTGTATATACATATACAGGCTCTAAAGTTTTCAGACAAAAATTCTTAAAAAAATTATTCTTGTATCAACTGTTATCCATATCAATTTATATTAAATTTTACACTCCTTTCCTTTTACTTCCTTTATATATGCAATAGAATAAAGTAGTAGGTGGCCTGTCGTTTCACTAAAAATAATGAGACAATCCCACATTTGTGCACATATTGTATAATGCATGCAGACGCATTTGCGCATTTCTGTATAGTTCAGAAGACATCAATTTTTTTTTAACTGCTCAAATTATGTCTGACGCATCCAATTATTTCAGAAATCATTTCAAAGTTTTCAAATAAAACACTGTTTACAGTTTGACTTGGCACAAATTTGCATGATAAAATCCGCCTGCACAGCCAGGATCACACTGTCTTTCAGTTTTTGGTCAAACGATAGATCACAATGATCAATCCACTACTTATCTGATCTGGCAGATTTTTTTTATTTTCTATGATAAAATTAGCTTAAAAAGAGTCTTTTTGAAGACATACCAGCTATAAACAGAGCGCGTCAGCTATTTCAAAAGAAAAATACTTTCTATAATAGCTTCTAATCATTGTACCGTGATTCTATTGCGTTTAACAAGAGAAAAGGAGACTAGTAGTAGATGCCTAATATGAATAAATCAAACACTGATATCTGAGTTTGTTGATTTTTTTTAGAATTTTTGTTTAAAAAAAACATATTGTGTATGTACATATATACATTATACATACGTTTCATCTCGACATCGATTGGAAATAAAAGTGTGACGACTGTCGATGTAGCGCTTCATCGATATACAAACATTCCAAAACTGGGAAAAATAACTTACGATACATGCCGTTAAAACGGTGAATTTTCGTAACTGCAGCAATCAATTTGCCGACTCGTCACAATAGGTAACACGTGTTAGACGGCGCGCAGCAAGATTGCTGTAATTTACCGTTTCGCACCAGTCATCTATAGAGGCGTGTATACGCGTTACTGCCAAACCAATAATAATACGTTATGTCTATGCTGGTTATGTATGTCTAAGTACCTCATCATTTGATAATAAATATGAGCGATCCTTTGGCAACGTGTTCGTTTTCCGTGATCGTATTTCCTTGATCACATCACTGTTATTCACAAGGCGATTCCCCTCGTGACTCACTTCTCTTTTAACTATTACATAGTGTGTCTACATAACGTAACGTTTGTAATCAGTGCGAGAGAGGCAGTTATTGCTATAAACTGCGAAGTAATCTTGAATCACGTCGAAGCTGTAAATAGAGTTTATTCCTTTAACATTGCGTGAATAGAACATGATTGTATCTTATTCAACTGAATCTTGATGACTTGCTAATTAATGTAATAAAAATATATAACGAAAGCATTGCTTCAATGATACTTTTGATTTTGATGGAATTTCGCAGGTTCAATAGAAATTTCTTCTTTATGTAATGCATTATGTAGTGCATAGAGGCATCGAAGATCTTCATTTTCTTCTTCTTCGTCTTCTTCTTCTTCTTCTTCTTCTTCTTCTTCTTCTTCTTCTTCTTCTTCTTCTTCTTCTTCTTCTTTTCTTCTTCGTTCTTCTTCTTCTTCTTCTTCTTCTTCTTCTTCTTCTTCTTCTTCTTCTTCTTCTTCTTCTTCTTC
>NW_012130120.1:926516-930527 GCF_000143395.1 Atta cephalotes | reverse complement strand
CACACACACACATTCATATGTGCGTGCACGTGATGCATCTTGACACACATATGGATTTGCGAAACGAAAGGAAGATGCTAGATAATTAGAACGCTGCGGGAATGCTGTATCGTTCCTTTATTTCGTTACCTTCCATTGTCAGTTTCCTTGTAATTAAATCATTCGTATTCATTAAATCAATTACTTTATTGCGATAAGTATCAGAACTTAATAGCATATTTCCGTTATTTTTTAAGGTGTGTAAATTCAGCTTTGATGTTTTCAGAAATAAGGATTAACTTCACGTATCGGCGCGTAATAAAGAGAACGCATTCGAACAAAAGGAACTTAGTTTGCATTACTTTACTGAGGAATTACGCAAGCGTGTAAAGAGACTCGTGCGTGAAATCAGCACTGCACGTAGGAAGACTTAGCACGACGGTTATGCAATTAAATTGTCGACAGTGGGTGCTAAACATGCAAATTCGTTCGCTGGTGACATTACGAAGCTGTAAATGTCTGTCGTTAAATTGGCATCGCGATTATTTTTCGAGGCATCATGCAAACTAGTCTAATCTATGAAACGATAATAAAAATGTAACAATGTCTCTACAACTTGTTATTATGATATGAAAAGATCAATTTCTATAAAATATAATATTTCTATAAAATATTTTTCAATATTTTTTCAATGATTTTTAAAATAGGCAATATATCTATATATATAATAAGATATATTGTATACTTATTTGTCTTATATTGAGTCAATATTTCTCAATCTCTATAATGTGTGTGTATGTTCGCCGTTTATAATATAAAAGCTATGAATACTTTGTCATGCAAATAAGAGACACTCTTCTCGACCTCTTAATTTGATTTTCTCATTTGGGGCCCACAGTCAAGAGAAAGTGCATGAATTTTGATGCCGTCTGTATATATTGGGTTAATAATTTTTGTGAGCAGCGAATAACGCCGAATAATTTTTAAGCAATATTACAAGCATGTGCTAAACAGTTATTAATGAATAATTTTACTATTTCTATGAACGTTTGACACATTGGGATATTTTAAATGTGTCAGCTATAATTTTGAAATCTCTTTCCTTTTTGCGTACGTAAGATGTACCTCTGGCCCCGAGCACAGCAAAAGAATAATCTTTACAGATCCAAGATGTTCTCTAGTCACATATAGACACTTTCACAGCGCCAATAAACATGCTGTACCTGACCTGCAAGCTTCCATAAACTGAGAATCTCGTGGGCGAGATTCGTGTAGTATAATAAAGAAGAAATCCATGAAGTTGATGACTCGCGAACCGGAGTCGTTATTGACCTGAAATATCTATTTGGGTGGAGCTGAATTAAGTCGATTCGTGATTATTTAATGCAGCGAATGATGTCATCGAAATAAAACTTTCATGAAGGATACACATATGTAATTACAGTTTGCCTATTTAGAAGCTCGTCGCTGTTTGACATTTAAATGTATTATTTAACAAACAAAGATATACTATTAATTAAAAATACAAATACAAATGAAATAAAATTGTTATGGAAAATTAAAATTACGCCGTTTAATTATTTTATAAATAAAGGAAAAATGATAATTGATTACATTTGAAAAATTAATGTATTTTGACATCAGAAAATAGTTTCTTAAACTAGAAGTTGAGTGTGTTAATTTATCTTGTTTTAACCGATGACACAGTCGCTACTGCCAACATTTGTATCATAATATCGCGCGTAGGTGTTTCACATAAACATACATTGTAATTTATATTACTCATGTAGATATACAGTGATGCAAAATTGAAGTATACAATCGCGTGGCTGAATTATGACCGAGAGCTACTGACTAGTTTGCAAGATTGCGACATGTAAATATGCTAAAGAGGTACCGACAAAAACTGATGTAACTATGTCAATCGCTCGCGGCTGAAAAATCGATGTCAGAGCCCAAGAACGATCGGGATGCAGCTTCGCGTTTCTATCAGACTTCATCTATGCTTTAAATTACAAACAAAATAAATTTATTAAAATAACGAGACGTTCATTTTTACCTATAATAATCTAACTACCTTTTGATAAAGAAGTAATTTCATTATTGAGTCATTATGCACGAAAATATTTTTAAATGTTATTAACGCTTGTTTGTTTTGGTTTATACACAAGGACATATTAACTAATTAAATTATCAATTAATTTTATAAAATAAATAAATGTTAATCATAGTAAATAATTAACTTGTTAGAGATTGATCACAAATAAATACTTTTTTTGATGCTCGTATGCCTGAGCTGTGAACTATTATATAATCACCTTGCTTTCATAACATTCTCTCGGAATACTATTGAAGTTACAAAATCTACGTAAAAATTGAAACACTACATTCAGACACTACATTACATTAAATAATACATTGTTTATTATAGAAATTTTTTATAAAATTAAAAAAAAAAGATAAACACGATTTGTTTTACGTATAAATGATTATTACATTTTAATGAGAGAGTTGACGTCTAATTATTATATCAATTTCTTTTAAGTTTCTGCGAATTTTATTTTTCGTTAACATATACATCCAAGTCCTAGATTTGTGAGACCTTGACCATGGTACTACGGAAGTAAAACCGGATTTAAAAATATGCCTGCGCGATGGGGTGGCCGGCTTCCGTGACAAAATTAAAATAAGGGAACTCTCGTGGGCTGATCGGGCCGCAACCCGCGCGCAGCTGCGAGTTTATATACATATCTCGAGTTCGGGGTACGACCGAAGGCGATGGCGCGGAGGGGCAACTTGGAGACGATGCGATGCAAGATGGTTGGGAGGAAAGGAGGGCTACAGGTGCATCGCACTCGCACGCCCTCCTTTATTACGCGTTCCTTCGCTTCTTCTCTCCTCTCCTATCCTCCCTAGTCGTTCCCCTTCGCACTTTCCGCTTCTCTTCTTCCTCTTCATCCGTCTTCGCGAACGCACGTCCTTCCTTCCCTTCTCCCTTTCATCCTCCGGTCCTCCTTATGAGCTTGGCCGCGTGTGCAGTCGTTAACATTTCACCGCGCCAGGTTGATCGCCGCAGCTCTAACTTATTGTGCGATTCGCTGCACACGCGCGCACCTAGTGCGTTCGCTGCGTCTCGAGTCTCGAGTCTCGAGTCTCGACGAGAAAGAACAAGAAAGAAGCCTGCGGGCCCAGAACGAAGAACGCTTTTGCGTACGGGAATGCTATCTCGCGAAAATTGCGTTTACAGTTGGACGTCTGCCGGCAGAATTGCGAGGGAGAAGGGCGATAAACAGGAAATTGTACCGCGGCTTCATCGCGAGCAACTCAACAATTTAGATTTCCATGTCTTTAAAACGAAACTTTTCGTTGGAAAAGTCGCTATCAAGCACATATTTTCTCGCTATGTCGAGTCGAACGTCTCACGAATTCTGTGGATCGACGAAATGCACTTGAGACTTGATGGCCGATGTAAGCTTCGTTATAACAGAGATCTAATCTCAGACTTAACGATACATAATTGAAAAAATAATCACAAATAATGACTTGTATAATGACTTGTAAAACATTAATAGCTTATCATTAATGAAGAAATTTATTTTACATTTATCATCGATAACTTTATTGATGTCATTACAGTTATTCTACAATGATTTGCGTTTTATTTATGTCTGTCGTGTCGAACCGTCTCCTACTTAAGATATCTAGTACGTTGAAGAACAAAGTCAATGCTTCTATGCATTACGTGGCCTACATGTTGGGGTTGATAGATCAACCGACTTCCCTGGGTCGCACATTCGTGAATTAGCCACACATTGAAGCGGCTGGCGCGACGGAGCGGAGGCTCGTTCGTCGAACAGGTGTTCGACCGGTGTAGGTTTATCCGTTGTGACTGAAAAATAGTCGATGGTTTCTTGTGATTTTATATTCACGCTTGTTTTTCCGACGATTTCCTGCAATCATGGTGCTTTCCATGTGATTTATACGCCGTGAACATCGTGGAACATTCGAGTGCCCCTCTCTCTCTCTCTCTCT
>NW_012130120.1:921839-924732 GCF_000143395.1 Atta cephalotes | reverse complement strand
CGTACGTACCTTACGTCCGTCTCCTCTCTCTCTCTCTCTCTCTCTTCTCTCTCTCTCTCTCTCTCTCTCTCTCTCTCTTTCTCTCTCTCTTTCTCACTCTCTTCTTCTCTTGTCTCCGGTTGTGGCGCGATCATGAAAAATCGTTCCCAGGGTGCTGCAAAGTGGTAGCCGTTTTTGCGAAACCACTTGTGAATTTGCGATGATGCAATTACCACTGGTGATTCCCGTATGAAGTCATCGTCGTTGTGTTACGCGCATGTTTAGGAATATCTATATTTAAATTTCTTCCGCAACACGTTCTCCGCGGAAGAGTGATAAACATTGTTATGCGCATTCAGTCATCACTAAAAAATCATGCATTAATAATGAACCAAAATTATGCGTTTAACTCTATATTGCGTGAGTAATATCTATAGAATATGACTAACTTTTGGTATGATTTAATCTTTTTACAGCAAAGATGAAACATCTTTGGCCGTTGCTGACGTGGATACTTCTATCTTCGTATCCGGTAAGAAGGCATTTCTCAAAAATTTCAATTCTTTTGCGAATAAAGAAAGTAATTAATTTTTGTTTTTTTTCTTTCTCCCATTCGACTTGCAATTGGAAGATTAATTAAATTAAATTAAATTCAACGTTAATTAAATTCAACGATACGCGTCTTTTGTCAAAAAAAATTAAACTTAATTTAAATTAGAATGTCAGAAAGCACAAAAATGTAATTGATAAATGATAAAGAAGATTGATAAATAATTGAAATATTTGATAACTAATAAAATTTATCTTGTGATTTTTCAGGCCGAATCTCGTAAAGGACTCGGCCATGGATCGAAGCGAGAAGTATTCTTCCTGAATCTCGAGGACGGCTACTTTGGCTGTCAAGTAAACGAGTCGACGGACGTCCTTCAGTTGCTCGAGCTTTCAAAGCTCTGTGACCATCGCGTCGATTGCTACCAAGGCGTGGACGAGCAGCGCAACAAGTTAAAGTGCACAGGTGAGCTATCTGACAAAAGAAGACATATCCTCTCGAAATAATTCGTCCGGAAATTACCAGAGTAACCCTGCGGTAAAATGATTATGTATCTCACGGTGACAGGAAAGGGTGATGTCGCACGACATTCACAATACACTGTCCTCAACGTTTCCGTTGTTTCTTCACGTCATGCCATCATTCTTGATGTCATTACAGTTCCTAAGTAATTTTCCTTCTCGCATCGTATATATAAACCGCAAGAACGTGTTAAGCATCACGTCTCGCCAAGTCAATTAAGGGGAATCTCTTCTCGCGTCATTATTTCATATTGTACCGAGTCACGCCTACGAGTTGTAATTAGCCGCAGAATTTTATTCTCATTTTCTATGGACGTTATCTTCCCGGTGAGACCATAATTGTCGTTGCCGAGCTGCCAATGAGCCAGTGGATCACGTTACTCGAATCTATCGAACGTATGCCGTGGCTTCACGGCTTGTAAGAAAAACTTCGATGTTCGACCGATGATTAGGTCTGGCGAGAGAAAATTGCGCGATTAGCCGATAGCTATATAGTATAATCGCAATTTATCTGCCCCTTTTTCTCGGATAATCTTACTTAATAGCTAACAAAAATGGCTCGTGCCTCTCATACAGGATATTTCTAAATCAGTATATCCTTTAACGCTGTTTCTAACGGATGAAATCATTAATTATTTATATCTATGTAAATAATTTTTTATTTACACATTAAGAAAGATAAAAATGCTTTGTATTTATTAATATTTTAATATGATTGATATTTTAATTTAAAAAAAATATATGTAGATTATTCAAAAATTTATATCAATATTAAATATTAATTAAGAATCGAGCTACGCATATATTTTTTTAGTGAAATATAATATTATTAATTTATTCGAATTTTTGCTAAAAATCTTACAGACGATTGTACAAAAGAAGACGGCACTAAATGTCAAAATGGTGTCTGTCTGGATTCGGTCTGTCACTGTAACGATGGATTCGGAGGATGTAACTGTCAAGTTCCAGGTTTGTGCAACTATTTATGTTATTATATTATTATTTAGTATGAAATTTTCTTATCAAATATTCATTTAATATATACATGTATTTTCTACTACATGCAAATCATTTGGATTAATTCGATGCAAGTATATTATCTGGCATATATTTTTCTACGCTTTTAAATCTACAATATACATAAGGAATAATTTATAATAATAAAACTGAATTAAAATTAAAAATTACAGATGAGAACGAGTGTAAATATCGACCCTGTGATATATTTGCCCACTGTACAAATACTCTTGGCAGTTTTCAATGTTCCTGCTTTCCCGGATACCAAGGCGATGGCTTTCATTGCGAGGGTAATTATCCTGTTGTTCGAATGCCCAGCTGTGCATCCGTTTCATTATTAACGATATTACATCTTTAGATATCAACGAATGTGACGATCCAGCGATTGCTAGGCGTTGCGTCGAGAATGCCGAGTGTTGTAATCTACCCTCGAACTTCTTATGTCAGTGCAAATCTGGCTACATCGGCAATGGTGAGGTGCATTGCGAGGATGTGAACGAATGTACGATACCAGGTGCATGTGGCGACAATACTGTGTGCCACAACATACCTGGTAATTACACCTGCACGTGTCAAGACGGATTTACGGGAGACCCGTTCAACAGTGTGAGTACATCGGTGAGATCAAGGATGTGCAGTCAAGAAAACGATAAGTTGGAGATTAAAGTGGATAATAACATGCCTGCGAGTCAATTGCCTTATCGCGGCAATTTTTTTCGAATATTTATATGACGATGAGGATATTAATCTTAATAATTATCGTTTATTTAAAATGATGGGCTTCTGGAGGATGCAAGCTAATCATGATATATATATATATATATAT
>NW_012130120.1:908410-921039 GCF_000143395.1 Atta cephalotes | reverse complement strand
GTATATGTGTGTGTGTGTGTGTGTGTGTGTGTGTGTGTGTGTGTGTGTGTGTGTGTGTGTATGTAATTAATTGTCATGCTTTAGTAACATTGTTCTTAATCATTGATATAACAATTACATCTTAACAAAATGTTGACAAAGAATTTATTTCGATTAAGAAATTCGTGAAAACCAGATCCTAATATTGATTTATGTGTGATGCATGACAACTGATAATTTGACAATTTGGTTGAACTCACAAATATCCACGGTCGCACGTCTAACAATCATGACCACTAACTGACCATCACCGGCAGATGTGAACGAGTGCGAGGAAAGTTCGCCCTGTGGTGCGGAGTCGGAATGTGTAAACACCGAGGGTAGCTACGAATGTAGATGCTATATCGGCTACCGGATGGATTCCGCGCACGGTTGCGTCGACATGAACGAGTGCATCGGTGGAGATGCTTGTGCGGCCAACGCGAGGTGTATCAATGTCCCGGGCTCATACAAATGCATATGTCCCCCGGGTTTCGTCGGTCAGGGACTAACTCGCTGCGAAAGTCAGTCATAGCTAAACTTTCATATAACATTCTTTGTCATACTGCATGTATAATAATCATCCTATGATTAATAATATTGATTAACAGACGTGAACGAATGCGAGCGCAACCCCTGTGGCGAAAACGCTGAGTGCATCGATACGGTCGGTAGCTTTGCTTGCAGCTGCAAGACGGATTACACCGGCGATCCTTTTAAGGAGTGCAGTGGTTAGCTTATCAATAATTTTCTCTTGCGAATGTTTCCTTTGAATGAATCCCTTAAGCCTGTATATTCTACAATGTACTTTTTGTTTCCTGTTTCTTGCCTTTTGTTATTTTTTACATCTTGTCTTTTTGCTTCTTATCCGTTTTTTTGTTTTATATCGTCCGAGATAAAAATTAATGAACTTCGAAAGAAATACATAGTAAAAAATACAATTGTTGATAAAACAGTTGTAAAGAAGAAAAAAGCAAAAAATAAAAAGCAAGAAATAGGAAACAAAGAGCATATTGTAGAATAGGCTTTAATCATGAATTTCATGATTTTAAGAGTGTTGCCAGGAATTAGAATGCTCCCACTACGATTTTAATATATTCATATTTTCAATAATTTCTTTTTTAAATGCTTATTTAAATAAATTAAAAATTGACTATTTTCGTACAAAAATTTATTCTATATTTTCTTAATACTTAATATCTTTAATTTTTGTGATACTCAAAATGCAGATTGTTTCTTTAAATCTTTGACTTTGTGGAATTTTTCTGTTATCTTGGCATTCTGCTTTTCTTTTCTAGACATCAACGAATGCACAGCTTTGGAAAATCCTTGTGGGAAAAATGCGATTTGCAAGAACGAGGAGCCTGGTTATAACTGCCTTTGTCCACCAGGATACAGTGCTAGGTCCAGTCCGGCAGTCGCATGCGATCAGGTATAATAATTCAATAACTTGTTGCGTTTCGTCTCGAGTCATCTCATACATATATATGTGGACAAGATCTTCCACGCAAGAGATGTTCCAGGACAAATATTTCAAAAGGTCTGCTCCTTTGACCGGTTCGCGGTTTCTTTCTACGAAGGCGACGGATAAAAGAAAACAAATGAAACAGAGGTGGCGTCGTGCACACAAAACAAGATAAACGCGAACCGGTTTTACATTAGTTTACCTCTTTTCTAAATCTATTTTCGTCGTTTGTAACGCCACAAAACTGACTCACAGTTCCATTTATTATGAATGCATGCTTTTTATTCGCGCGTCTAAAAGATAACCGTACATATGATAAAACCAGTTCTCGTTTCCAACTACAATGTTTCCGAACGTGACAAGAATTATGAGTACGGAGTAATAAAGTATCTCATCGTAACGTTTTTAGACCGACGTGACAACTCTTTGCAAATCGAATTTCGATTGTGTCAACAATGCGGAGTGCATCGAGGGACAATGTTTCTGCAAAGATGGCTTCAAAGCCATCGGTGCTGAATGCGTGGATCTAAACGAATGCCTTACTAATCCTTGTGGGCCTGCGTCGATTTGCACGAACACTAGAGGAAGTTATCATTGTGAATGCGAATCTGGATTTGTTGGCACACCGCCTCATATACCGTGCAAAGGTAATCGTTGTAATTATACATTTCAATGTTATCGTATACATACATATTATATCTTTGAAAGAGAAATATTATGTAAGAATGATTAATAGAAAAACCGTAAAAAGAGAAGAGTAATTATTATGCTGTTAAAAAGCTACAGTCATACTTTTTATTATTTTATAGCACCGTGCGATGAGGTAACTTGCGGTGAACATGCCTTCTGTAAGGCCGACGGTCACGAAGCTTATTGCATATGCGAAGATGGTTGGACCTTCAATCCAAATGACATAGCGGCTGGATGTGTCGGTAAGCAAACAGATATTTCTTAAAAGAATCGAAATATTTTGTAATCATTATTCAACGTAAATAGGTATCATTTATGACAGTAAATTTTTTAACGCTGTTTTATTTTCTTTACTTACAATTAGACATAAACGAATGCGATGCGATCAATGGACCTTCTGGAAGATGTGGCAGAAATGCCATTTGTACGAATACACCTGGTGGTTTTAGTTGTCAATGTAAACTCGGATACTCAGGAAATGCCTTCAAGCAATGTATAGGTAAAATTTGAGATAAATTATTTATTAATGATTATCTATAATAATTTTGCAAATATTTATTATTTTTATTTGTCATATGAAAAAAAAAAATATATATATATATATATATGTATATATTTATAAGAATTATTAATTTAATTATTTTATTAGTTTTATGTTTATATATTTTTATATTTATATATTTATTAGTTTTATGTTTATATATTTTTTAAATAAATACACAGATATTGACGAATGTACCAAATCTAACGTTTGCGGTCATGGAGCAACATGCACCAATATTGAAGGTTCTTACTCTTGCACTTGTCCGGAAGAAACCATACCAGATCCTGATCCTTATATTAAATGCGTTGGCATAGTGAGATGTGAAATTGACGATGATTGCCCAGGAAACGCTATTTGTGATCTACAAAAAAGATGCTTGTGTCCTGAGCCAAACGTCGGGAATGATTGCAGACGTATGTAATATGATATATTATTTAAAAGTTAAATGAAGTTATCTTTATTTCAAATATTGAAGATTTATCTTTGAATAAAATGTCAGTCCATAATCTCGTGTTTATCTAATTAGATCCATGTGAAGATTTATCTTGTGGACCCAATGCGCATTGCATGCTCTTGAACGACGTGGCGACATGTCTCTGCAGCAACGGATACACAGGAAAGCCCGGAATAAAGGATGGCTGTCGAGATATCAACGAATGTGCAATAAATCCGTGTCCTCCGGGGGCAATCTGTAACAACGAGCCCGGTTCCTTCTCATGTCAGTGTCCAAGCGGCATGACGGGCGATCCTTACAGTGGCGGTTGCCAGGAATCTAAAACACCTCATGTGTGTGGTCCCAGTGCGCCCTGCCCCGCTGGAGAACAATGCATCAAGGATGAATTCGTAGGTAGCAGTGTGTGCATCTGCCAACGTGGTTACACGCGCGATCACGAGACCGGTAAATGCAGAGACATTAACGAATGTATGGAGCTCAGAGAAAAGCCTGCCTGTGGTGTCAACGCAATTTGTAAGAATCTCCCTGGTAGTTACGAGTGTCAATGTCCACCTGGATTCAATGGAAATCCCTTCTCACTTTGCGAAGGTAGGACTCTTGATTTTTTAATAATCCTTGATATTTTTAATAATTATATTATTATCTATTAAAATGTGCGTCAGTATTATTAAAAATTTTTATTATAAAAATTACAGAATGCAACAGCATCGAATGTCAATGTCAACCTCCGTACAAAATTGTCAATGGTAAATGCATGCTTGCCGGATGTTCGAAGGGTGAAAAGTGCCCAAGTGGTGCTGAGTGTATAACAATTGCCGGTGGTGTCAGTTATTGCGCCTGTCCTAAGGGATACACGACCAAATCCGATGGCTCCTGTGAAGGTATGACAAAGTGATTATAATTTAAAAGAAATTTTATTTTTGTTGTAAATTTAACTGACAGCAATTTGAAGCGAATATAAATGTATTTGATACGATCGACTGAAAAATATTATTTCATATGTAGATATAAATGAATGCATCGTGGGTCATCAAGTCTGTGGCTACGGTGCCGAATGTATCAACCTACCAGGTTCTCATCAATGCATATGTCCGCACGGATATGGTGGCGATCCATACAATGGGCTTTGTTCTCCAGCACAGAAGAGATGTACCAATGATCACGAATGTAAAGCTAATGAGAAATGTGTGCAGCCTGGGGAATGTGTGTGCCCTCCGCCGTTCTACACAGATCCCTTAAATGGAAATCTTTGCAAAAGTAAGTCTACGAATTTCACATTATTAGAACAGCTCAGACATAATATAAATTTCATGATAATCGTAATGTCTTCTATGCCTAATTATTATTGAATTCTATTATTGCAGATCCTTGCGATCGTTTCCCGTGTGGTATTAATGCAAAATGCACACCTAGCGATCCACCGCGATGCATGTGCGAGGCTGGTTTCGAAGGTGATCCGCAACACGGATGTATTGATGTAAACGAATGCGCGAACAATCCTTGTGGACACGGTACATATTGCATCAACACGAAAGGAGATCATACATGCGAGTGTCCTAAAGGTATGATTGGCGATCCTTACGGTGCTGGTTGTACTGGAGCTCCGACCGGCAAAAGCGAGTGTTCGTCAAATGACGATTGCGAAAACTATTTATCATGTGTCCAAGGAAATTGCGTCAATCCCTGCGATAACGTACCTTGTGGTCCTAATGCATACTGCGAGCCGGATAAACACGCAGCATGGTGCAGATGCGTAATTGGATTCACGGAAGGCAAAAATAACGAATGCGTTTCACGTAAGTGCGAATTTTATAAATTTTTTATTATAAATTTGGATAGTTTTACATATTAAAATTATTATTTGTCATATATTTATGTATTAAAAAAATTTAAAAACATTCTTACATGAATGTGTGTTATTATGGGTATTATAAAATAAATGATTTATCTAAATTTAAAAAGAAATTTAATAATTATTTATAATACGAGCATAGCTTAGTTTTCAAATGATACTTTCAGTTAGTAAGTTATCAATTTATCATCTAAATCTTTACTATGATTTTAGATGAAATAATACTCCGTTTTTTGATTTTAGAATGCGATGGTTTTGTTTGCGGCACTGGGGCTCAATGTATCGTTAGTTACGACGGGCCGACGTGTAAGTGTATCGAAGGTTTCATGGGCAATCCTTTCCCTGGTGGGCAGTGCGTTCCGGATGTTTGCTCTTCTGAAATTCCGTGTGCCGAGCCAAGCGTATGCATCAGTGGACGTTGCAAACGGCGCTGCGAAGGGGTGATTTGCGGCATCGGAGCCATGTGCGATCCTTTAACGAATAAATGTGTGTGCAATCCCTATTTTGTCGGCAATCCCGATCTGCTTTGTATGCCACGTAAGTATTACAAACGTAACGCATCTATATTATGTGAAAGGATAGAGGTATTTATTTTATTCTGTGAATGTTTCTCTGCGTATAAGGGAAAATAATATTGAATCATATATTATCCTGGTTGAAAAATTTAATTTTTTTTCCGTAGCCATTCAACCACCACACTGCGATCCATTCTGTGGGAAAAATGCACATTGCGAATATGGTCTTCAGGAATCAAAATGTATCTGCAATCCAGGTACCAGTGGGAATCCTTATCACGGCTGTGGTGTTCAAGAAAAGTCCGATTGTTCTACTGCGGTATGCGGAAAAGACGCTCATTGTAACGCGGGTCCTAACGCTGTCGAGTGTCTTTGCCCATCTGGTTTCGCTGGCAATCCATACATCCAATGTTTTGGTTAGTTTTTATTAATTTTAATTGATTCTTTCACAGTTCTTTTATAACCAAAATGTAGAACTAATATAATGGAATATTTTAAAAAATATAATTAATTTTTTTTATGTAACATCATTTTTCACGATATCAAGTATAAATAGTGATAAAAACCTATATGTGAATGTATATTTGTATTTTTTTTTATTAGATATCAATGAATGCAACGGAAATGCATGCGGAAGTAATGCAGTGTGTATCAATACTCTTGGAAGTTATGACTGTCGCTGCAAGGATGGCTTTTTCGGCAATCCGTTCGTTGGATGTCAGCAAGTACAGGTGGGACCATGCGCTGATCCTTCTACTTGTATTTGTAGTAACACTGCACCGTGTCCCTTCGATTATATCTGTGTCAATCATAAGTGCATAAATCAGTGCAGCGATATAAAATGCGGTCCCAGATCTGTTTGCCAGAATGGAGTGTGCGTATGTCCGCCTGGTTATAGCGGCAATCCCAATGATTTGCACAAAGGTTGCCATTTGCATGGTCATTGCTTAAACGACCTTGAATGCGAGCCGCAGGAGATCTGTTTCCAGGTCGGCAAAGGCGTCCGCAAGTGCGTAGATGCATGCAGCAAACTGCAATGCGGACCGAATGCATTATGTATCACGCAGAATCATGTGTCCTCTTGTTTATGTATTGATGGATACCAGGGTAATCCGAGCAATTTAATCGAGGGTTGCCAACCGTCCAAGTCCGTGATACCCGGATGTGTACATGACTCGGATTGTCCGGCAGGTGCCTTCTGCATTACTCTGGATGGCGGCGTGCACGACTGTGTAAATCCTTGCAATAAAGTGGTATGCGGCGCCTATCAAAAATGCGAACCCGACTTGGTCGTACCTGGTCACGCCACTTGCAAGTGTCAGGACGGCTATGAGTGGAATCCGATACAGTCGTCCTGCGAGAAGCCATCGGTACCCGATTGTATAACTGATGATGACTGTCACTCGAGCGAGGGTTGTAGACCGGATGCGCTTGGCGTATTAAAGTGTGTGTCGCTTTGCGATGGTTTCACTTGTACTGCGAATTCTCGTTGCATAATGGAGAATCATCACGGCCGTTGCGACTGTTTACCAGGCTACATCGGCAATCCGAATGATCGTCGGGGATGTCACAGCCCACGCGAAAACCGTTGTTCTACAGATAGTGAGTGCGCGGAGGATCAGACATGTCGTAGCACTCCAGACGGCCCGCTCGCTTGCCAACTGGTCTGCGACTTTATCACCTGCGGTCCCAATGCGCTTTGTGTCGTCAATAACCATGTGGCAAACTGCGAATGTCCGCCTGGACAGTATGCCGGCGATCCGAATGACTCAACGTCTGGATGTCGCGCGGTGCCCTGCGTCTACAACATTGACTGTCCACCGGCGCAACTCTGCAACCGACTTACGCACACTTGTTACGACGCCTGCGACGAGAATGCATGCGGTGTAAACGCGGTCTGCATAACAGAAGATCATAAAGCGATCTGCCAATGTCCACCTGGGCTTCGCCCGAACCCAGTACCCGATGTCGAATGCGTCGCCGTGGAGGCATGTCATCCGGATTCTTGTCATCCTACTGCGTTGTGTGTCGCTGGTCCAATGAACAACCCAGTGTGTCAATGCCCACCGAATCATGTCGGCGATCCTTATGTGAATGGTTGCCAGCCGGAAGGACACTGCTCTAGTCCCAAGGATTGTCCAGTGCATTCCGTCTGTCATGAGCATCGTTGCATTAATCCGTGCGAGAATGCGTGCGGTCCTAACGCATTCTGCGAAATCGTAAATGATCAACCGAGCTGCAAGTGTATTCACAGGTTCGTGCCATCCTCCAGTGGTCCAGAACACGGCTGCGTGCGGGGTACTAATTACTGCACAGTTGACACCCAATGCGAAGACAGCTACTGTATTGATGGACAATGCAGAGGTAATCTGATTTAATAGATAAACAATTAATAATTATGGTAACATTTCACTATATTGAAAATATTTCATTATATTGAAAATATTCAAATTATGAAACAGAGAATTTTGACTGTTTTAGCTGTATGTCGTTCAGTCGCTGATTGTTCGGATGGAGAGAAATGTATTAACAACAAGTGTATGGTGTCATGCATTGCGCATTCTCAGTGCCTAGTAGATCATGCATGTGTAAGTGGAGGATGCATCCTCGGCTGCCGCAGTAATAAAAATTGTCCGATTACCGAATCATGTATTAACAATAAATGTCAAGGTATGTCACGATTATAGTATAATTTTGACTCATTTCAAATAAATTTTTTGCATATATGTATATATTAATTATACAGAATTAAAATCTATTAAGGAGGGAGTCTCATGTAAATCGCTAAAAAATAGGTAACTTTTAGAAATTTTTTTTTTTTTTGAAGAAATGATGCAACGAATCAATTAAAAAAATTTATGTGTTTTAACGCATAATTTAAAAATTAAAAAATTTTTAATTTAATTTTTAATTTAATTTAAAAATAATAATGGCTCTAAATAGCTATATCTATATGTATAGCTTCATTGGCATTGTAGTGCTTTTTGTTCTTATCTGAAATAAAAAATCAAAATTTTTGCTTATTTTCTGAAATTCAATAAACCTGAAAAATAAGTAAAAAGTTGAAAATTGAATAAACGGCGGTACTTAAAGAAAAACGATTTTAGCTCACAAAGTTTTTTTCTATTTGTGTAATAACAATAGTTTAAATTATTTTTTTATTAATTTTATAGATTCATCGACAAATTATAACATTAAACAATATGTATGCTCAGTAGAGACAACCCGATTGATCGTGTAATGATAATTTTTGAATAATCTTCTCCATCAATTCCTAAAAACTAGTTTCGAGAAAAATGCGTTTAAAATTTTCGATAAAATCGAAAAGTAAAAAAAAGCTTACAGCAGTTTTTTTCTAATCTGCTATTTCAAATCCATATAGCAATCCTTTAGCTTTTTCGTAGAATCCATTTAATTTGATTTGTTTTCCATGAACCATCCTTCATGCTATTTAGATTGCAACACTTCTGCTTCGTTACCCATTCGGCATCATGCATATCAGTAAATAATTTATATTGCTATTCAATTTTTTTTAGCGTTTCCACTATTTTCAAGATTATATAATAACCTTTGTTAAAAATACGAGTTGCAATAAAGATGACTTTGATTAATTTCATAACCGTTATTTATAAAAGGCCTTGAGTTTCTTTATGATTATAGCGATATGTAACAAGTTTAAAACCGAACATGCTCGATTTCCTGCTTCTTCAAATTTTATAATTTTGCTTGCATTCTTTGCAAATAAGTATTTCTGATAGGATGCCAAAAATAGTTAAATATCCTATAATTCTGTAGCAATTATGATCGGGATTATAAACAAAATCTTGATTACTCGCAGTTACTCGATAGTTAATTTTTTCGGTTGCATTTTGTCCCATACATTTATCTTCCTTGTTAATGAATCTACATAAAAGTTTCGTTTTGAGTCCTTTGCTACACGAGTATTTGTACTTTTACTTTTGTTCGAATAGAACATCTTGGCTTTAGATTCATACAGGTCGAAGTCGAAACAGAACTGGCTCTGGAAAGACCGTTGTCAAATATCATCCTTGTGAGTTGAATCGACATAATAAAGAACGTAAACTGACTGACTTATAGGTATACTTAAATAGCACAGCAGCTTGCAAAGAGCTAAAAAAAAAGTGATTATATGCGCTTTTTTAGTTTTTTGTTGACGTTTTGTAGACGCTGTATGCTACTTGGGTGCTTGAAAAAACATTTGCTTTTTTTATTGTGATCAATCCGAATGAAGATCTCGACGCGCGCCATTCGCTCACATATTTGTGCGTAAGAAATGAGCTGTAGAATCTTTAAAACATCGAATTTCATTCTGTAACTTTGAGAAGATATTTTCTACATTGTTCTTATCAATTTTTCTATGTTTCTATTATTGATTAAAGTAAAAATTTCGATTTTTTGAACTAGTTACCTGAGACTCTCCCTTTAACTTAAAAACATATGATTTCTTCTGTGTGTTTCTCAATGTGTGAAATAATGTCGGCCCTAGTTCTTGAAAGAAAAACAAGAAATTTATGTGTTTCTAGATCCTTGCAGTAGAAAAGATGTGTGTGGACCAAATGCGATCTGCAGTTGCACTAATCACGCGATCACATGTACATGTCCTCTCGGTTTCCATGGTAATCCTACTCCAGAACAAGGTTGCGTTCGAGTACCAAACGTATGCCAAACTCCGCAAGATTGTCCTAGCCAGCATCTGTGTGTCTCGGGATTATGCCAGTGTCAATGTTCGGAACAGAACAATTGCGCGCAAGGCGAGCGCTGTAAGAATGGCATTTGCGTGAAGATATGTTACGGCGACAGTAATTGTCTGCCCGGTGAATTGTGTATCGATGGAGCGTGCGAGGCGGGCTGCACCTCGGATGTTGGTTGTAAACGCGATGAAGTATGCATTAACAGCAAGTGCAGGTATTGCCTTTTTAATCCACACTTATTTTATTGATTAATCACTTATATTGCATTCTTACTTTTTTAAATATCTATAACTAATTATCCTAAAAGGTTTATAACGCTTAATTTCTTTTCTTAGATGCAGCCACGGATTTATTGCTGGTCCCGAACATTGCCTGGATATCAACGAGTGTGATGATCAACCATGTCATCCAAGTGCTGAGTGCATCAATCTTCATGGTTCTTATCGTTGCACGTGTCCTTCAGGTACCGCGGGCGATCCTATAGGATTGGGCTGTGTGCTGCCGCATCACTGCACCACGCACAAGGACTGTTCTGATTCTCAAGCCTGCGTTCAACACAACTGTTCAGATCCGTGCTCTTTTGTCGACTGCGGTTTAAATACTATTTGTTCCGTTCTGGATCATGCTGCTGGTTGTCAATGTCAGCCTGGTTACATTGGCGATGCCTCAGGGTGCTTTAAAGTAGAATGTCTTTCTAACAGTGACTGTCCAACGGATAAATATTGCAACCAAGAGATCAATAAATGTAGCAGTAAGTTATGATTGCATAAATAAATAACTATGTTCATTTTGATTAGTTTTATAAGAAAAGATAAAATTATAATTTTAGAAAAGAAAATGATTATAAAGTTCTTAAAATTTTTGCTTATTCGTTTTATCAGGTCCTTGCAATCAAGTAAACTGTGGATATGGTAATTGCCTAGCTATCGATCACGTCAGCGTGTGTAAATGCTATTCTGGCTTTGTTCTTATCGGTGACATTTGCGCTGACGTTAACGAATGTTTGCAAAATCCTTGCCATTCTTCAGCTATGTGAGTGAAACTTGTGATTATAAATAATTATGCGAGAAGAGAAGTTAATTCATAGATCTTTTTAAAATAAAATATTTAAAAAATGTATAGATGTCAGAATGCGGAGGGATCGTTCGCCTGTGTTTGTCCGCATGGTTTAGTAGGAGATCCATTCAAAACGGGTTGTAAACAACCTGGTGATTGTTTCACGGATTCGGATTGTCCAAATTCAGCCGCTTGTATTGATAACAGATGCACTAATCCATGCGATGCACCGGGCATTTGCGGTAGAAATGCAGAATGCCTCGCACGTGATCATGTTCCGATTTGTAGATGTCCTGGACAAACTACAGGAAATCCGGCAGTGAGTATTAAAAATTTGAGTTTCAAATTTTCTAAAATTTAACCATTTAATATTGATACAATACTTTGTATCAATATTATTATAATTGATATTCTAAACTTGTAAATATTTGTATAGTTAATTATACTTTTACTTTAATTTTATCTTATTTCTATTTATTTCTTATTTGTTTTAGACGGAATGTATTCATCTGGAGTGCAACTATCACAGTGACTGCAGTCCATCAGATGCATGCTTCGATCATAAGTGCGTTGATCCCTGCTCTCTTTTGAACGTTTGCGGACATGGTGCTGATTGTTCATCGCTTAATCATAGCGCGGTATGCACCTGTCAACCTGGCGGCACAGGTGATCCGAATCTTGGATGCACTCCGCTTCAATATTGCAAAAGTGATTCACAGTGTGCAACCGGTTCAGTATGTAACGGAGGGATATGCACAGGTAAATTAATCATCGAACAATTACGAAGAAGTGTAATTAATTTATAAATCATATACTTTAAAAATCTCTAAATTTCATGTACAATCTGATTATTACTATTTGCAGCGCTTTGTGGAAGTACAAGAGATTGCATCGGCGATCAACTCTGTATTAATGGTCTTTGTCAGCCTACCTGCAGAAGTAATTCTAGCTGTCCAGAATATCAATACTGCCATAACAATATATGTGTTCAAGAATTACGTTGTACGTCAGACAATGACTGCTCAGATGACGAAAAATGTATTAAGAATAATATTGGACAGGTAATCCTATGTTTTATTAAAAATAAAATTTTAATTACGAGTAAAATTATTTTCTCATCGATTCTATCAGAGAAATATATACATACGTGTGCGCGCGTGTGTGTGTATGTGTGTGTGTGTGTGTGTGTGTGTGTGTGTGTGTGTGTGTGTGTGTGTGTGTGTGTGTGTATAGTGTGTTCTTCGTTACTAACGTACGCCACTACTACTACGTACCGTTACCGTTAACCTTAATTAAGTTTAGTTTATTAATAAATTAAAACTA
>NW_012130120.1:894077-908390 GCF_000143395.1 Atta cephalotes | reverse complement strand
CGTCGTCGTCGTCGTCGTGTCGTGTGTGTGTGTGTGTGTGTGTGTGTGTGTGTGTGTGTGTGTGTGTGTGTGTGTGTGTGTGTGTGTGTGTGTGTGTGTGTGTGTGTGTGTGTGTGTGTGTGTGTATATGGATCTTTGTCAAATCGGCCATCCATCGCTACCGTTCCAAAATTGTATTTGATATAGAAAAATCACTTTACATATGCTTTACAAATGCTTCATAAGCTACATAAGCTATTGAAAGCTATGTGAACCATTGCAAAATTTAAGATGGTGGATCCAATATAGCGGAAGTAGAAGAAAAAGGAAATAAAATAAAAAACAATGTCAATAATTCTCTAAATTTACTTTAAAGTTTTTTCAAGTATGTCGTGGATCCTGATTACAAATTTGTTGTCAAATTTTAGAAATTTAAAATATATAAAAGTGCAAAATAGATAAATCGAAAAGCTCTTTCCATTCACAGGGAGTTATCGAATCTATTGGTGCCGATGTTGAAGGAAAATTGAAACGCAGAAGATTTAAATTTTAGTATACATTTATTTAAATTATATAGATTAGTCGGCACGAACTTTCCGGACAACCCAATATATAACATGTATATGTACATAAAACCTACATTTCTTTTTTAATTTTTTTTTAATTTTTAATTTTTTAATTTTTGTTTTTTAATTCTTTTGTTTTTTATTTTTTTTATGTTTTCAATTTATTTTATTTTTATTCACATCTATATTTTTAAATGATTATTTACTATATGTATACTAACTGAAAAATAGAATACATATTCACAGCAAAAACTTCATAAAAAATAGAAAAACGAACATTAGTACCGTTTCACTATCTTCGAAGTTCTTAATATGAGATTAAAGTAAATTTCTAAAATTATTTTATATTTTGCATTTTTATGTCCGCCATTTTAAATTTCTAATATTTGACACCGGATTTGTAATCAGGACATACTTGAAAACAAATTTTAAAGTGAATTCGAGTATTGACACTGTCCTTTATTTTATTTCTTTTTTTTGTGCTTCATGTCCGCCATCTTAAATCCGCCATCTTGAATTTTACAATTGTTTACATGACTTTCGACAGTTTATGCTGCCTGAAGCTGCATTTATGTGCAAGGTAATTTTTCTATGTTAAATACAATTTTTAAATACGGTGGTCAATTTGACAGAGAATTCTCGATATAAGTTTTTCTTTCTATTCTTTTTAATCAAGGCGGAGTGTCATAGAGCTTGCGATGTAATACTCTGTGGTCGTAACGCCGAATGCAAAGCTGATGATCATGCAGCAACGTGTTCCTGTAAGCATGGCTTCTTCGGAAACGCTAAAGACGACAAAATTGGTTGTCAACCTATTGAATGTGAAGTTAACGATGATTGTACACAGGAGAAGATCTGCGATTCTCATAGATGCAGAATTGCTTGTCTTGCACATAATCCCTGTGGCGTGAATGCTATTTGTACAACAGAGAAACATGTCCAGGTAATTATTTCATTACATTAGAGTTTTGTTTGACAGTATTCTTTTTATAATAATAATGTTTTGTCATATAGGTTTGTACATGCCAACCTGGATATACAGGAGAACCCACTCATGCTTGCAAGCTGATAGATTACTGCGCAAATGTACCCTGTGCACCAGGCGCATTGTGTGAAAACACGCGAGGACATTTCAAGTGTCATTGTCAACCTGGTACAGTCGGAGATCCTTATAATAGCGGCTGTCAACCGCCGGTAGAATGTCTTCAGGACGTGGACTGTCCGTTAACTGCCAAATGTGTCAACATCAATAACGTACCAAAATGTTTTGGTACGTGTTTTTAAACTTGCCAATTTGTTTTATAGTATTATTCCAGTGATTGCATTTTATAGTTTTATTATCTTCTTTATATGTATAATACATGTAATGCTTGTGCGTGTGTAGGATTTGAAACACATATATTTTATTTATTACATATTATATTTAATTTTTTTATTCCAGATACTTGCGCACGTATTCGGTGTGGTCCAAATGCAGATTGTGTCGCAAGCAATCATGCTGCGAATTGTCAGTGTCGTGCTGATTACGAAGGCGATCCTAATAATCTGAGCGTGGGATGTCGTCCAAGACCAGTAGTTTGTTCATCACAAATCGATTGTTTAGTCAATACTTATTGTTATGAAGGCATTTGTCGACGTGAGTAAATAATTGTTAAATTTTTAATTTTCCCGATTTTTATGATTATTAAAAACATTTCCGTATAAATAACTATCTGAGAAGCAATTTTACTGTATTTAATGATATTGTTAATAATATCGCAAATAATATCATTTCAGCATCTTGTCAATCGGATGAGGAATGTAACTTGTCCGATGTTTGCTTGAACGGGCAATGCTTAGATCCGTGCGATGTAAGAGGAACATGTGGCATAAATGCCGAATGCAAAGTGAGAAGTCATATTAAACAGTGCAGCTGTCCACCAGGTTTTACCGGCAATTCCGAAGTAGAATGCGTAAGACGTAAGTATATGAATGAGTCTGCAAAATTTGAAAATATCTTCGATATTTCTTTGAACATTCTATAAAACATCTATTATTATAGTACCAGTGTCATGTCTCGGAAGCGGAGATTGCAATGGAGACAACACCTGTCGCGAGAACGTTTGTTTGCCTGTCTGCACTGTTGATAATGATTGCGCATTGAATGAAAAATGCATACGCGGCAATTGCTTGTTGACTTGCCGGTTGGACAATGATTGCTTCTTAGGTCATGTCTGTCTGAACAACATGTGCTCGTTTGGTTGTCGTGCGGATGAAGACTGCAATGCGAATGAGGCTTGTTTAGAAAACAAATGTGTAAATCCATGTGAAGCTACACCATGCGGACCAAACGCCAAATGTACCGTTTTCAATCAGCGTGCTACGTGTTCCTGTTCTACCGGTTTTATACCAAATCCAACTGCCAAAGTCGCGTGTCTGAGAACACCGGGCCCAATATGTCAGGCCAATCGGGATTGCGTTGTAGGCACATCTTGCATCGCTGGCGTTTGCACACCTGTCTGTTCATCCAGCGCGAATTGCTTGAGCAATGAGAGATGTGACAACTCTGGTATTTGCAAGTCACTTTGCAGACGAGACGAAGATTGTAGAAGCGGCGAGATTTGCGAGGGATTAGTATGTATTTCCGGTTGCCGAGCGGACATAGAATGCCAGGACAGTTACGAATGTATAAACAATCAGTGTATTGGTAGGTGGCTACTGAGATTTTTTATATTTTTATTTTATTTGTAATTCTGTCAAAAGAACATCAGTATCATTTGGAATTTATTTTTGCTCATTTGTACTTTATTTTTTTGTATAAAAGTACATTGTTATTGTTATTAGCTTTTATTATTCTATTTAATTATTCTTTGCCTACAGATTCATGCTCATTGACTAGCGCCTGCGGTGTAAACGCCAAGTGTACAATCGTTAATCATCAAAAGATATGCACGTGTCCATCGCCGTTGGTAGGAGATGCTCGTATTAGTTGCAAGCAGACGTTCCTTCCTTGCTCATCTGAACTTGAATGTTTACCAGGACAAACGTGTTACGGTAAATCGTGCTATTCCACATGCAGAAGGTTAGAATACATAATTATGAACAAATCGTACAAAATTATTCTTGTTTTAATACTAAGTGATTATGTTTTTTCAGCGATGCGAATTGTTTGAGCGACGAACGTTGTGACGGTGGTATTTGCAAAACGATATGCAACAGCGATGATCATTGCCTCGCAAATCAAATATGTCACAATCGCATGTGTGACATTGGATGTCGCAGTGATAATACGTGTCCGAGCGATGAGTCTTGTATCAATAATCAGTGCAGAAGTAAATATAGTCACGAGTAGACTTGACATTTTATCGTCCTTCCATATGTAATAAAGATAGAATAAAATTTACAATGCATGAACGTCAAAACCGAATACAATCATTGATACATTAGATTAGATTTGAAATGTTTCAATCGAGTAATGTAATTGTATTGTGATCTTCAGGTCCATGCGATGGTGGCAAAGCGTGTGGAGAGTGTGCCGGTTGTCGAGTAGTCAATCATGTGGCTCAATGCAGTTGTCCCGCAAATTATTATGGTAACGCGCTAATTAATTGTGCCAAGACTATGACTCCCTGCGACGGCTTGTGTGAGTGCGACGAAATTGGCTTTTGCACCACCAGCTGCCACCATCAGAACGATTGTTCTTGCGGCGAAGTCTGTCATAGTGGTAAATGTCGCATCAAGTGTGACATCAACAATGCGTGTCCAAAGGTAAATTTCAAGAAAATTTTGAGAAATTATCGTTTTTTTGACTTAATGTTAATGTAATATATTAAAATTATATGTTTTACTAAATACAGGGATACGTATGCGATGGAGGTTTATGCCTCATTGGCTGTCGCACCCACTCCGATTGTCCGTCGTCATTGTCATGCACAAATGGCCAGTGTGAGAATCCATGTTCCGCTCAGGGATCGCCTTGCGGAATAAATGCACTTTGCCGTGTTTCAAGCCATCGAGCGGTGTGCTTATGTCCAGAAGGTTATCAGGGTGAACCAAGTCAGGAATGTTATCAACTGGAATGTCATCACGATGATGATTGTGAGCTAAACAAACATTGCAGCGAATACGGTGTTTGCACAAATCCGTGCTTACAACATGGCGTTTGTGGCTTTAATGCGCAATGTCGTGTGATCAACAGGAAGGCACAATGTTCTTGTCCGCCAGGACACTTTGGCAATCCGAAGATTAACTGCAAGAAAGGCAAGTTCATTACATTTACAGAAATTATATTTGCGAGAATAACTTTTTTAATACGCGCGATTTTTTAATCACTCTTAGGTGGAGATGAATGCTTACGAAGACCTTGCGGTATTAACGCTAAGTGCCGAGAAACTCTAAATGGTTTCGAGTGCACATGTGATCCGGGATGCCACGGTGACCCACATCAAGTGTGTTTCTGCGATGGTGATCTTTGCAAAGACACTCGTTGTGGCATCAATGCAGCCTGTCGAATTTATAAGAATCAGCCACAGTGCTATTGTCCACCGAATAATCCATCGGGCGATCCAATGCATGCATGTACGTACTATATTTCGTACTATATTACTGGACTCTGACAAGACATATATTAATGAGAGATATAATAATATCAAAATAAATTGAGGAAATTTTTTTTACACGTATGTGTCATTATTACAACAAATTTAAATTTAAATAAATTTAAAAAAATATAAAACAAGGTACAACTATGCAATATCTTAAAAATATATTTTAATATTATGATAAGATAATAAATATTTATAACAATTTATTTTTGGTTGATATTATCACTAACAATTTATTGATATAGGTAGCTCAGATAGAGATTTAGGAGACTGTCGAACGAATGGATGCGGGAAGAACGCCGAATGTATTAGAGATGGAGCTATATTCGTTTGCCGATGTCCACCAGGTACAAGCGGTTCGCCAGATATTGAATGCACAACAGGTAGGAAAATACAGCCTACTAACTTTTTAACCGAGCCGCGGTTGATTAATTTTATGTACAGCATTTGTGACTAGCGAGCAATACTGACAATCACAGGAACATGGTCCGTAGAATAACCATGTATTGTTTAGTAGGACTTGAGTAATACATAAAACGTATTAATCGAGTGAAAATCTTAACATCGAGAGACAGATGTGATTGGAGCAGTATGTCGCCACGATATTGGATATATACATATTTTACCTATAAGCAAAGAGTACATTATCTGTACATATTATACAATATAGGATATACTGTACATAATTTTGAGATGAGAAAACACGTTCCACACATATCTCACACATAACTTCATATGTAGAATGTTTATTTCAGTATCCAATCTGTCTTGAGGATATAATTGAATAAACAAAAAGACACTCATTTGCCTTATAGTGCCACTTGAATACAAGGAGGTACACATTTACAGTCGACACTATATATCTATTTTAGGATTAATACAGATTGGGAACTGCGAAAGGGACATTCTCATATACCCATGCTTGATATTTGCTGATATTCACGGGTTGTTATTTCCTCTTATTCTGAAATCTGTGGGGGCTTGTGTTGTAAATATCGCTGCTTGCCATTGTAATTTCTCTGAGAAGATGTCTGATATTTTGAAAAAGTGTAAAGTCGTTACTCTATACCTCTTCACAGAGCCTACCCTACTTTCATCATAAATACAAAGCATGTGGTTTATGTTATTTGTGAGAAAGTTTCTTTTCACAGTTCTTATAAATGCTTTTTTCTTTGTTTTTCCTGTCCCATCACCCACGATCCACCGACTCTACACCGACTTGAACACCACTATCGTGACAATAGAGCGCGAATGCACCAGCGACTTAGAGTGTCCCAATGAAAAAGCCTGCATAAATCTACAATGTCTGGACCCGTGCGCGCTACGCGGTGCCTGTGGAATCAATGCCCTGTGCCGAGTGGTTCTGCACAAGCCGCGTTGCTCATGCCCGCAGTGTTATATCGGCATGCCCCACACGGCCTGCCATCCAGATTCCAAATGCGACACGCTCAATCCCAAACCTACGCCGAGCATCGGTTGTTCCTCTGACTACGACTGTCCGGAGAGTCTCTCCTGCCACTCGCAGACAGGCGAGTGCCGCGACCCGTGTTTGAGTTCTCGGTATACCTGCGAGGTCAACAAGAGATGTCAGGTGCGGAATCACAAACCTATGTGTGTTTGCAAATACGGCTTCGTAGTCAACGAAATCGGGGAATTGACCTGTGCTCCTGATACGCTTACCTGCTCGAGAGACTTCGATTGTCCCTCGAACACTGCGTGCGTCAATGGGAAATGTCAAAATCCCTGTAATGTAAGAAACAAAAGACCGTGTCCAGCCGATAAAACCTGCGATGTCCTGGACCACCGTCCCGTGTGCATTTGCACCAAAAACTGCAATCCCTCCCTCTCCATTTGCCTGCGAGACAGTGGCTGCTCTCCAGATTTGGCGTGCCGTAACTATCGCTGCGTGGACCCATGCAGAAACTCTACCTGTCCGGCTGATGCCCCCTGTTACGTGGAGGAGCACAAGCCTATCTGCAAGTTCTGTCCCCCCGGCTTTGTGCCAGATACTAAATACGGATGCATGAAAGGTAAACACAATTTCTCAGAACACTATCTGAATCTTGTCATTTCTCATAGCCGTTATCACGTCTTTACATTGCCTGGCCTTACACGAGACATACAATTGCTACTTTTCAGGTTTCCGATTGTACAAACAGCAGAATATAAAACTTGTTTACTTCTGATCAATTTGAGATTTTAATTTAATTTTTATTAAATTTAATTTTATTAAATTTACAAGATCGTGTTGATCAAGTTGCAATTGGATGCACAAGTTTCTTTGTTCTGTTGTCTGGACGCATATTTTAGGTTCCAAGTTACAGATACAAGTTTCCCATACCTTAGACTCCTGCTCTACTTTGCCGATCTCCTTACTACTGAAGGATTCTTCCGTTACATCTGTCTCTGTAAAGACTTATATTTTTTCTTACAATCAGCTTACCTATTATATGCGAGCATGCTAACTCTTAATTTGTAGTAATTGAAATAAAAACTGTAAACTTATCTGTAGCTTAGCCTAATCAGAGTCGCTCCCCGATTAGCAGTTTTGCTACTTTATTAGATATTATGTTTACATTATATTGTATCCGCAGCAGTTCTTCATCCCATGTCCAAGCCAGTTTGCGAGTCCGATGATGATTGCAGCGACGCAGAAGCCTGCGTCGAAAACTCCTGTGTTAATCCCTGTATCAATGGGTGTCAACTGGCAGTTCAATGTCGAGTTGAAGCGCACAGGCCTATTTGTGATTGCGAGCTTAACGACAAACATTGTTCACCTGGTGCAACGACATTACGTTCTATAGATTTAGATCACACTTTTGAGACAGTTCACACTACATTACAAACAACAACGGGCACTCCGCCATCCACATCATTTGTTTACACTACGGAGATGTTAACCGTTGCATATACGGAGGATAGTACGATTACTTTAACTGATGTTACCGGAAATTTATTGGAAAATATTACTATTGAAATGACAAGTGAATCAGATACGACAATTGTATCGACAGAAATTGTTACTGAGTCTCTGGAACGTTCGACGATATTACCTTCGATATTAAGTACAACTGAAATTAATATTTTAAATGATACTTTAAATTCGACGATAAACGTTGATGTTATAGAAAATGTAACACCTAGTCCCTTTATTACTTCAACATTCGAAACTACTAATTTTGAAATCGAAATTACTTCAACAGAGTATACAACAACACGTAATGCTGTTACTTCTAAAAGTGAACAAACGACGCACAGTATTCCAACCATATATAATACAGAAGAAACTTTTACAGGAAATGTATCTTCTTCTACTGTAACTGAAACAACAAAGAGTGAATTTGAATTTGGTTATGAAGAAAATGTTACTACAATCGAAATAACTGGAACAACTGCTTTTCAAAATATTACTGCCACTTCTCCAATAACACTCAGTCATACCGAGATTACTGATATTACTGTTTCTGACATGAATACTGAAATAACGACTTCTAAGCCATTGAAAACAAGTAGTATTACTGAAGTTCCTGAGAATATAACTACAGTTCCTACCATAAAAGTTCCTAATGTAAGTGGTGAAGAAATTTCCACATTAGCAACAACTAAACAATCTTTTACTACTACTACGCAATATTCTACTATTACAGAATTAACATTAAAACCATTAAAAGAAATTACTGAACCTGCTATGGAAAATACCACTAGTTCAATGATTACTACGACATTTTTTACTCAAGCAAATCATACAATGTCCCCAAATATTTTAGAGTATACGTCCACAGATATTGCTAAAGAAATCACACAAGAATGGAGCACTGTCAAAACTGATTCGCTTGATACAACTGAGCCATATATAAAAGATACTAGTTCATTTTTTACAATAACTGAATCTCCTACATTTACGACAAATATTATTGATGACAGCGATGCTCACAAAGTCACTCATATTTCCGCGACAGAATACACTACTTCAAAACAGTATACAACTGAGGAGTCTACAAGAGAGATTTCTACTACAGAATATCGTACATTTACAGAAGATCATTCTATTACAGAACAGATCTTCACTACGAAGCAGCATAGCACGCTTGAATATTCTTCAGAAGGATATTTTACAACAGAACAATTTAGAACATCACAACAATCTACGGAACAGATCTCTGATGCTACAGACAATTATAGTATATCTGAATATTCTACAGAAGCGTATTCCACTACAGAACAATTTAAGATAGCAGAACAAACAGAACAATACACTACATTTGAACAATCTACAGAACAAATCTCCACTCCAAAGCAATACAGCACTCCTAAATACAGCACTACAAAAGAACATTCTACAACAGAACAGTTTACAACATCACAACCTATAGAACAATATACTTCTTCAAAACAATATACTTCAACTGAAGAAATTACAGAACAGATTTCTACTACAGAACATTATAATATCTCAGAATACTCTACAGAAGAATATTTTACTACAGAACAATTTAAGATATCAGAACAAACAGAACAATATACTACAATTGAACAATCTACAAAACAAATCTCCACTACAAAGCAATATAGCACTCCTAAACACAACACTACAAAAGAATATTCTACAACAGAACAGTTTACAACATCACAACAACCTACAGAACAATATACTTCTTCAAGTCCATATACTTCAATTGAAGAAATGACAGAACAGATCTTTACTACTGAACATTATAATACCTCGAAATATTCAGAAGAATATTTCACTACAGAACAAAAAATATCAGAACAAACAGAACAATACACTACATTTGAACAATCTACAGAACAAATCTCCACTACAAAGCAATACAACACTCCTAAATATAGCACTACAAAAGAATATTCTACTACAGAACAGTTTATAACGTCACAACAACCTACAGAACAATATATTTCTTCAAATCCATATACTTCAACTGAAAAAATTACAGAACAGATCTCTACTACAGACTATTATAAAACCTCGCAATATTCTACAGAAGAATATTTCACTACAGAACAATTTAAGATATCAGAACAAACAGAAAAATACACTACGTTTGAACAATCTACAGAACAAATTTCCACTACAAAGCAATATAGCACTCCTAAATACAACACTACAAAAGAATATTCTACAACAGAACAGTTTACAACATCACAACAACCTACAGAACAATATACTTCTTCAAGTCCATATACTTCAATTGAAGAAATGACAGAACAGATCTTTACTACTGAACATTATAATACCTCGAAATATTCAGAAGAATATTTCACTACAGAACAAAAAATATCAGAACAAACAGAACAATACACTACATTTGAACAATCTACAGAACAAATCTCCACTCCAAAGCAATACAGCACTACAAAAGAGTATTCTATAACAGAACAGTTTATAACATCACAACAACCTACAGAACAATATACTTCTTCAAAACAATATACTTCAACTGAAGAAATTACAGAACAGGTCTCTACTACAGAACATTATAATATCTCAGAATACTCTATAGAAGAACATTTCACTACAGAACAATTTAAGATATCAGAACAAACAGAACAATACACTACGTTTGAACAATCTACAGAACAAATTTCCACTACAAAGCAATATAGCACTCCTAAATACAACACTACAAAAGAACATTCTACAACAGAACAGTTTACAACATCACTACAACCTATAGAACAATATACTTTTTCAAATCTTTCAAATAAAGAAATTGTAGAACAGATCTCTACTACAGAACATTATAACATCTCGGAATATTCTACAGAAGAATATTTCACTACAGAACAATTTAAGATATCAGAACAAACAGAACAATATACTACAATTGAACAATCTACAGAACAAATCTCCACTACAAAGCAATATAGCGCTCCTGAATATCATACTGTAAAAGAATATTCTATAATAGAACAGTTTACATCATCACAACAACCTATAGAACAATATACTTCTTCAAATCAATATACTTCAACTGAAGAAATTACGGAACAGATTTCTACTATAGATCATTATAATACATTGAAATATTCAACAGAAGGATATACCACTACAGAACAGTTTAAAATATCAGAACAAACAGAACAATACTCTACGTTTTCGCAATCTACGGGACAAATCTTTACTACAGAACAATATAGCACACCTAAATATTCTACAGAAATATATTCTATAACAGAACAATTTGGAACATCACAAGAGCCAACAGAGCAATACACTACTTCGAAACAGTATATTTCAACCAAAGAATCCACAGAACAGCTCTATACCACAGAAAAGTTTTCCACTACAGGATTTGAGACATCTGAGCAGCCTACCACATTTGAACAATCTACAGCAAAACAGATCTCTACTATAGAACAATACAGCACATTTCAATATCCATCTGAACAGTTCATCACATCTACGCAATCAATACAATATAGTATAAATGAATATTCCACAGGAGAATATTCTACCACAGAGCTTGTTACATCTGACAAATCTACAGAGCAATCTCTGACTACAGAATATACGACGTCTGAAATTACTCAGAATAAAACTGATATGTTTTGTATCTTACATACAGATTGTACAGAATGCGAAACTTGCATTGATAATTTTTGTCAGAATCCCTGTAAAACTGATAATTCATGTCCAGAGAATGTTTTATGCGACGTTATAAATCATCGGCCTGTGTGCTTAGACTCAAGTACCGAGCAGAGTACGTCTAATTGTAGTGTACTCCCAGGTAAAAATTTCTCTTGTCGGGAGTTTCATGAGTGTGGTGTCATTTTATGTTTACTGTTACCAATGTTTTCTACAAGCTTCCTCCAGTGTATGAGACCATATGATCGTATCCAGATGAAAATTGGGAGCAACCAATTCTGGAAATTAGATACTGCTTACCGAATTAGTCATTTCATGAAATGGCTCATCGGTGTAAATTCATGAATGAAAATGCGATCGATAATCATAAGGGCAGCTCATAATGAACCTGTGTGTCCCATGTGACCGAATCAAAAATAGTCAATAAGCAGTCAGACACTGTTTTCCCAAATGCAGACAAAGGACTGCTGCATTAGCGCTCTACGCATGATGTGTACATTAATGCTTATGCACGATTTTCTCTCTTACAGCTTCTTTGTATCTAACATGTGTATAATGAATTGCAATTTTAATCGTCTGCGTTTTGAGGAAATTATCTTTTATGCAAACTCATGATATATAATAATATTGTGGCATTTCGTTCGCAAAGTTTATAAAGTTTTTGCGTAAAATTAGAATTATTAAGTTATTATAAAATAAATTAGAACTTTTGGTGTGCGTGCATGCGTGAAAGATGATTTCGCTCGATATAGACGATTTTGATCAATGTCTTTTTTTAGCTGCTATACTTATTGACACATATGTAACACAAATATCACTATATGTCTTAAAGGAAAGAGTACATCGTCCTTGTATATTTATGTTTATATATATTGCACTGACACACCTATGTGATAGACTCAAGTAACTGTGCATTTTTTATAACTGCTGTTTTTGATATAAAAATGGCAGTTTAAACTGAGGTCAAATAGATTTTTTATTGGGACATGTACATTAACATTTCACGACTTTCTCATCATTCGTAACATTAATTCCTGCACCTAATGTACATTTGTTTCGTTAGACGTGAAATGTACAACGCACAACGACTGTCCCATCCAATTGGCTTGTGTAAATCATCAATGTGTAAATCCGTGCACTTTGGGCAATCCGTGCGACTTCATCGAAGCTTGTCATGTTCAATATCATAGGCCGGTTTGCGTTAAAGGTATATTTGCAATTGAATTGAACAACATTTCGCACATCCGCAATAACAAAATTTATATTATTTTATACGATTTTTTTTAGTGGAGTCCAATGAGGCAGAGTGTCCTTATTGTCCACCTGGTATGCAATGTGATCCAGCGACAAACACTTGCATCAAAGGTTCGTACTGTCGTCAGCACTATATTTCATCCGATTTTATTTTCAGTTTTTTTATAGCCATCGAGAGATTTGTAAATATGTATGTACTGTACATATTTCACGTACATATTTTGCAAATTATGCATAAGATCCTCTTTATACAAAGCACGAAATGTTCAGTTTTATTACTGTCGTGCATGATCACAAAGAATGATTTCTTTGAGATATTCCTTATATTTTTTCTGAATATATCTTTCTTATCTCGAAGAATGTTTTTCTCTTGATCGAAAATTCGCATACTTTTTCGCACATAAAGATCAAGAAAATCACACATTGCTACGCAAAGAAAATTTCCTTTATCTCAATTCTTATACTTGTGCACTACACTTTCTGGGGCTACATGGGCTTTCCCACTCTTTCTTTAGCGGGTTGCACTAGCAACAAGGATTGCCCTCTGACAGAAGCGTGCATTGGGCACGCTTGCCAGGAACCCTGCCTAGTTCGAAATCCTTGTGCGGAACATGCTGTTTGTATTAATACAAATCACGGAGCAGATTGCAGTTGTGAAGAAGGCTATCATGGAAATGGATTCTCTTATTGCGATTTGTGTAAGTTTTACAATGAGATATCAGATATCATGCAAAAATAAATAAAGCAGAGAAATTATAAATTATTGATAGGTATTATTTTCTCAAATATTCAGAACAGTTGATGTAAAAATCTAATATAAATTATTAGTACAAATGAGAATTAGAAATATTGTCAACGTTATTTAGTTAGAAATTCATATGTGCAAAAATAAATTAACATATTTTACGATTTCAGTGGAAGAAACGAAGAATATTTGTCAATATAACGAAGACTGTCCTCCGAACAAATACTGCGATCGACTCAACAGACAGTGCATCAATCCTTGCGTCGAGTTTGATTGCGGAGATAATGCGAAATGTGTCTCTAGTAATCATCAAGCGCAGTGTACATGCCTTCCAGGTTATCAAGGAAATCCTCACATTGGCTGTCAGGAGATAGTGCTGACTGTCGATCCTTGCATTCCAAATCCGTGCGGTTTGAACGCTTTATGCGAGAATGACAATGGAAATCCCGTTTGTTTCTGTCCGAAAGGTCTAACTGGAAGCCCCTTCGAGCAGTGCAGTATGTATACATTTTTCATGAAATATAATTATGACGTTTATTTTATTGTTTTAAATTATAAATGTAAATCTAAGTATAAGAG
>NW_012130120.1:892769-894057 GCF_000143395.1 Atta cephalotes | reverse complement strand
AGGAGAGAGAGAGAGAGAGAGAGAGAGAGTAAAAAAATTAATCCTTTAACGAATCAATTTTGTAATGTATTTAGTTCCCGAAGGTGACCAATGTGAAGGTAATCCTTGCGGTGCCAATTCAGGATGTCGAGTGGTGAGTGGACAGGTGAAATGCTTCTGTTTACCTGGATATGAAGGTCATCCACCGAATTTCCCTTGTACACTTCCTAGTACCTCCTGCGATCCTTCTCCATGCGGTCCCAATACTCGTTGTTCCGTGTTGGATAATGGCTTTGCGAAGTGTACCTGTTTATCTGGCTACATTGAAAGCCCCAATACTATTAGAGGATGCGTGCCAAAAGCCGATCAATGCGAATTTAATCCATGTGGTTTTGGGGCGAGATGCAATAGCACGAGAGTACCGCCTTGTTACTGTCCAGATCTCACAATTGGAAATCCATACAAGAGTTGCGGAGGTAATTGTAATCAATAATTTAATAATATAAAATGAAAAGAACTTATTACCAAATATTAAAACTCTTAAAATTATATATATCTTAAAAATTATAATAACTTTTTAACTAAACAAACTATTGAGTTTATTACAAGTTCATTACAATTTTATTGGGGGAGTCACTGGTTTAATTAAAACATTTTTTTATGTAAAAAAATTCTTTAAAATGCTTTATCCTTTCAATTATCTTGTTTATAATTGAGAATTCATAATATTAAATTAAAAAATATTTGCGATATACAGATATCTTCTATAATAAACTTTCGCGATAAACATCTTAAATAACATATAACTATAAAACATTGAACAATAAAATGTTCTATTAATTATATTATTGCAGTACGTCCAGAAAAACCATACGATCCTTGTCTATTATCACCCTGTGGCAAAAACGCTATTTGCACCGCAATCGATGGCATAGCTAAATGCACATGTATACCGCCATTTGTCGGTAATCCGTATATAGATGGTTGCGAAGCCGAGTGTATTATTAATCGGGATTGCGAAAGTCATCTGGCTTGTTTCAATCAACACTGTAGAGATCCATGTCCAGGCGTATGTGGCGCTAATGCGCATTGCGAAGTCGTTGATCATCTTCCTATGTGTTCTTGTTTGCCAGGATATACCGGAGATCCGTTTAGAGCTTGTAAAGTAGAGAAACCTCGTATGTAGACATATTTCAATTTATATACTTTGCATGTTTTATCTGTTATACAATATTTGTTACATACAATATTTTATGTATATATAAATATATATATATATATATATATATATATATATATATATATATAT
>NW_012130120.1:846697-890146 GCF_000143395.1 Atta cephalotes | reverse complement strand
ACTTTTATATTTATCGTTTTCATAGAATATCTTATTTGAATCTAAAATGTACGATAAAAATTGAATGATATATTTATACTAACTAAGAACAATATTAATGTAATATGAAAAGTTTAATTCGATTTCATTTTTTGTAGTAGTGCCAGATCAGAATCCGTGTATGCCATCGCCATGCGGTCCACACAGTATTTGCCGTGTAATGAACGATCGTGCAGTTTGTTCATGTAGTCCGGGTTACCAAGGCACTCCACCGCATTGCCGTCCGGAGTGTCTCGTCAGCACGGAATGCCCGGCTCATTTAGCTTGCATTGATCAAAAGTGTAATGATCCTTGCCCAGGATTGTGTGGTTTGAACGCTGATTGTCAAGTTATCAATCACAATCCAATTTGTAGTTGTCCTCGTCAATATGCTGGCGATCCATTCACGCAATGCGTCAAAGAAGGTAATACATTAGCGTATTGTTAGCGTATTGTAATAGTTTAATAATGAATCTTTATTAAAGAATATGCCTTTTTAACTCATTTTTGTGTTGTTAATTATAGAAAGTAAGATACAATAGTTAAAATATTTAATTTTTCCAATTTTAAAACATATGACGCAGAACTCATCTCTAATGATTAAGAAGATGTAATTCATGTTGTAATGAGAAATGTAGAAAATCAAAGGCACTCGCTAAAATTTAATTTTTATGAATTAAATAAATAACGTATTTATTGTTGAGTTATATGAAAAGGCTTTTTAATATTGCTTAATCTGTCATTATACTTTATTTTTTTCAGAACCTTTACCTCCAACAACGAATCCTTGTTTGCCATCGCCTTGCGGGCCTAATGCTGATTGTCGAGTTCAAGAGGATCATCCGATATGCACATGCATCAGTGGTATGTTCGGAGCACCACCGAATTGTAGACCAGAGTGTGTGATTGATCAGGACTGCATTAGCTCCTTAGCTTGTATTCAAAAGAAATGTTTAGATCCATGCGTTGGATCGTGCGGATTTAACACGAATTGTACGGTGTTGAATCATCGACCTATTTGTCATTGTTATGAAGGATATGAAGGAGATCCTTTTTCAGGTTGCGCCAAAGGTAAGATTTTAACAATTTTAGCGATCTTAAATTGATATATTATGCATGTTCCGGATAAAAACACATTTTTGCTCTATAGTTGTTTTCCCAGTGCAATTACCGTGCGATCCTTCGCCGTGCGGTACGAATGCTGTATGTAAAGAACGTAACGGCGCGGGATCTTGCACTTGTTTACCTGATTATACTGGTGATCCCTACGAAGGTTGCAGACCGGAATGTGTTCAGAATTCAGATTGTGCTCATACGAAGGCTTGTATTAACAATAAATGCAAGGATCCATGTGTGGGAGCGTGCGGAATTAACGCGCAATGCCAAGTTTATAATCATCAACCATCTTGTAGTTGTCTCTCTGGTTATACCGGAGACCCTCTTACGTCTTGCCACATACCAATAAGTACGTCAATAAAATTTTTCCTAGGTTTTGATATATAGCTATAAATAAGAAGAAGTTTAAATAGTATATAACATTATCTATTTTTTGTAGAACCTTCAACACCGGGCGATACGTGCCAACCATCTCCCTGTGGACCATATAGCAACTGCCGCGTTATTGATAATCATGCAGTGTGCTCCTGTCAACCTAATTACATCGGTAGTCCACCGTCATGTCGGCCAGAATGCGTAGTCAGTACAGATTGTAGCCCAAACACGGCGTGTATTAATCAAAGATGTAAAGATCCATGTCTAGGCACATGCGGTGTGAATGCAGACTGCCGAGTGATCAATCATAATCCAGTCTGCATCTGCGCGATTGGCTATAGTGGAGATCCGTTCTTCGGTTGCGTTAAGGAAGGCAAGTTTCCAAATTGTTTTTTGAATCATTGTCTTAAAATTTTTATCTCCAAATATACTAGAAATTTGATTAATTTATATACATTTTTAATATTTTCTCATTATTTGAATTACTTGAATTACTTGGATTATATTATAAATTAATATAAGAATTTAATATACACAAAAATCTAAGTCTTAATGCGCAATTCATAACAGAAATAACACCTTTACCGAAACCAAGCGGCAATCCTTGCGTCCCTTCACCATGTGGACCGAATTCCCAGTGTCGAGTGATTGACGGTTTCCCGGCATGCTCGTGTTTACCGAATTACGTTGGCCGCGCACCAAATTGCCGTCCCGAGTGTGTCATAAATGAAGGATGTCCCGGAAATTTGGCGTGCCAGAACGAACAGTGTGTGGACCCGTGTCCAGGATCTTGCGGCGTAAACACGTATTGCAATGTCGTAAAACACAATCCCGTCTGTATCTGTAACGAGGGTTATACGGGTGATCCGTTTACGGAATGTACACCAATCGTAGAAGGTATGTATTTATTTATAAAGACTTGACAAAGTGTTAAACTGATGTAGTTATTTTTATTTACTATTTATTTCCTAATAGTTATTAATTATATATAATTATATATAATTTATTCCAGCACCTATTACGACAGAGCAACCACGCACGCCGTGTAATCCATCGCCATGCGGTGCCAACGCAGTGTGCAACGAGCGAAACGAAGTCGGATCTTGCACATGTCTACCGCAATACTTTGGCGATCCGTACATTGCTTGCAGACCAGAATGCGTGACTAACACCGACTGCGACCGCAGTAAGGCCTGTCTGAACAACAAATGTGTCAATCCATGTCCTGGTACTTGCGGCCAAGATGCCACTTGCCGCGTGGTTAATCATGCACCGATGTGCTCTTGCCTACCGGGATATACCGGTGATCCGGTAAACGGCTGTACCATAATCATCGTGACGCCGTTGCCCGTGCCAATTGATCCTTGTGATCCATCACCATGTGGACCCAACAGCAACTGTCGAACGCACGACGGACATGCAGTGTGCCTCTGCCAACCAGGATTCTCCGGAGTTCCGCCTACATGCCGACCGGGTTGCATTGTCAGTTCTGAATGTTCACAGAACAGAGCATGTATCAATAACAAGTGTGCGGATCCGTGTCCAGGTTCTTGCGGACAGAACACGAATTGCCTTACGGTGAATCACAATCCTATCTGTAGCTGCGCCAGCGGGTATTCCGGCGATCCCTTCGTTCATTGTACTAGGATCAGCACTACATCACCGTCGCCGAAGGGAGAAGGAGATCCTTGTCTACCAAATCCATGCGGTCCGAACTCTCAGTGCAGAGTGATAGGCTCTCATCCAGCATGTTCTTGCTTGCAAAACTACATCGGCCGTCCACCGAATTGTAGACCTGAGTGCACCGACAACTCGGAATGCTTTAATACCGCAGCGTGCATTAATCAAAGATGCAAGAATCCTTGCCCTGGCGCTTGCGGCGAGATTGCCAAATGCACAGTGCAAAATCATGTTCCAATTTGTACTTGTCCGGAAGGATATGAGGGCGATCCCACTGTGCGCTGCGTCCTAGCATCTCCACCAGGTGAATAGAAATTCTGATATTTATATAGAATTAAGTTGTTGAAGAAGGGAGTTATTTAAGAAGACATAGTAATTATATCTAAATATTACAAGTTTTTATATATTTATAGCGACAGATAGGACCGTATCGAATCCTTGCTCGCCGAATCCTTGCGGTCCCAACGCGCAATGTCGTGAAAGAAACGGAGCAGGTGCCTGCGGATGTCCACCAGATCTAATAGGCGATCCGTATGATATCATCAAGGGATGTCACAGGGAATGCGAAACAAACAATGATTGCGCACCACAGTTGGCGTGTGTTGGTTTCAAATGTACAGATCCATGTCCCAATACTTGTGGAACGTTATCTATTTGTAACGTACAAGCGCACGTTCCTGTCTGTCTGTGTCCACCAGGATATACTGGAGATCCATATTTCGCTTGCGAAATTGAGGAGATGATAAGTAAGTATTTTCAGTAATGGAATTATAAATTTGAAAATGAAAAATAAGTATTAATTACAGTTATTAATTAACTAAGTTAAAATAATGCTAATAATTATTACATTTTATTATATTTAATCAATATATGGATACACTATAATTAATTATGCAAATAAATCGTGATAATCATAATTATTGAAAAGCTGCACTTTAAATAATTGTTTTTTAAGAATCATTTTTGTATAAAAATAAAAATTCATGAGAAATGCAATGTTATTTTTCTAGAAACATTGGAACCATGTTCTCCATCACCTTGTGGACCTAATAGTAAATGCCGAGTTGTCAACGATCAAGCTGTATGCACTTGTTTACCAGAGTACAGGGGTATTCCACCATCGTGTAGACCAGAATGTATCGTTAATGCTGAGTGTCCTCTACATCTAGCATGTATAAATAAAAAATGTGTAGATCCTTGCCCGAATATCTGTGGATTGAAGGCACAATGTATTACCAAAAACCACAATCCAATTTGCACCTGCCCTGCCGGTTTTACAGGAGATCCTTTCACTTTCTGCTCGCCACATGGTAAGGATTTTACATATAGTAAGCATTTTACATTATTATATATTAACATCAACATGAATATTCTAAAAAAATAAGCTAATAAAATTGCTTTTTACATTTATTGGGAATACAAATTAGTTCGGTTCGTTTCCTTAAAGATGGCTCCAGCTGTTGTGAATGGTTCATAATGACAGCTGATTTTGATGGTTTCAGAGAGGTTAAACATCTGTAATATTCAGTTTAATAATATTCAGTCTAATAACATTCAGTTTATCGCTTTGAGTTTCATACAAAAACCTTGATTTTTATTGTGTTTGAAATGTCGAATTTTGTATTAACCAAGCAGCATTTGCGGGAGATTTTGATTTTCTGCTTTAATTGGAAGAAAAGTGCGGCTGAAGCCCATTGAATACTTGTCGAAGTTTTTTGGTGACACTGCTTCAACTGATAAATCATGGAATGGGAATGGTTTCGACCTTTCAAGGATGCAGATTTCAGCGTTGAAGACAAGCTTCTGGTTCTGGACAGCCAAAAAAATTTGGACAAAGAATTAGAGGCATTACTCGAAGAAGATCAGAGTCAAACGCAAGAGGAGCTTGCAGAATCATTGAGGGTAACTCAACAAGCCGTTTCTGTACAATTGAGAATGGGAATGATTCAAAAACAAGAAAATTGGATGTCTTATGAACTGAAACCAAGAGACGTTGAAAGGCGATTTTTCACTTGCGAACAGCTGATTCAAAGACAACAGAGAAAAGATTTTTTGCATCGGATTGTGACTGGAGATGAGAAGTGGATATTCTACGACAACCCCAAGAAGAAAAAATACTACGCTAAGCTCAGTTAATCGTTGCCATCTCGATCTCAACATCAACATCAACACCACGGCCGAACATTCATAGTTCGAATCATGCTCTGTATCTGGTGGAATCGAAAGAGTCTTGTTTACTATGAGCTGCTAAAATCTGAGGATTCTATTACGGGCGATCGGTATCGGCTACAATTGATTCGTTTGAGCCATGCATTGCGAGAAAAACGGTCGGAACGAGCAAAGACATGATAAATTTATTCTTCTTCATGACAACGCTCGGCCTCATGTCGCTAAAGTCGTAAAAAAATATTTGGAAATGCTCAAATGGGATGTTTTACCGCACCCGCCGTATTCTCCGGACATTGCTCCTTCTGATTATTGGTTGTTCCGAAGGATGCAGCAAGTCATCGGTTCACTTCTTTCACAGAAAATTGGCTCCAAAATTGAATCGCCTCCAAAGATGAGTCATTTTTTCGAGAATTCGAAAATTGCCTGAGAGATGGGAAAAAGTAGTAGGCAGCGATGGATAATACTTTAATTGATCTGTTCATTCATTTTGTTTTGAAATAAATGCATTTTTGAACGGACCGAACTAATTTGTACTCCCAATTTTTAATATTGCATTTTTCCAAATTATATTTTACATATTTATTAATTTTATATATTTATTAATTTGTAAAATGAAATGTTATTGATATATTTACGCAAATTTCTATTAGATATAAAAATATATGCTAATCATTTTTCAGTTATTACCGAAATCCCAATAACTGAACGGCCACCATCTTGCACTCCATCGCCTTGCGGTCCAAATTCCTTATGTCAAATAATATCTGGTAATCCTGCTTGCTCTTGCCTGCCAAATTACATTGGCGTCCCGCCGCAGTGCCGACCGGAATGCATCTTAAGCACCGAATGTAAGAGCCACCTCGCATGTGTCAATCAAAGATGTGCGGATCCCTGTCCAGGCTCGTGTGGAATAAACGCTCAATGTCACGTATTAAATCATCTGCCAGTTTGCACGTGTATGGAAGGTTTCACTGGAGATCCATTTACGCAATGCAGCATTATTCCACTAGGTAAAAACATAGAGCAACGCATTATATATGATGAATAAATATTTCGATGTTTTGCAAAAAATTAATTGCGAAACGAAAATCAGATTAATTTGATTTAATTTATTTTTAAAATAAACATTTTTATCTGTGTAGTTACAGAATCACCATCCACGGATCCTTGTGCACTGTCCCCGTGTGGTCCGAACGCCATATGCGATAATGGTGATTGCAGATGCTTACCAGAGTACATCGGTAATCCTTATGAGGCCTGTCGGCCCGAATGTATTCTTAATTCGGAATGTGCTCGCGATAAAACTTGTCTGAAGAACAAATGCAAGGATCCTTGTCCCGGAATATGCGGCCAAAACGCGCAATGCGACATAGTCAATCACATTCCTGTTTGCTCTTGTCCATCTGGATATATTGGCGATCCATTTGTTAGCTGCCGTGTTCAACCTAGAGGTATGCAAAGAAAACTATTGTTTTTTTTTATTTCATTTCATTGCTATTATAACTATATATATAGCACCAATTTTTCATCAAATTTTTAAAGTCAGCTTGTGTTAATTACAAAATTAATTTTTCTGCAGTGCCAGATTCTCGAAAGGATCCGTGCACGCCTTCGCCCTGCGGACCGAACAGTCAGTGTCGTAATGTCGAAGATCATGCTGTGTGCTCCTGTCTTCAAGGCTATCTTGGTTCTCCACCATCCTGCAGACCAGAGTGTCTCGTTAGTTCTGAATGTCCGCCAATGCGAGCCTGCGTAAACAAAAAATGCACAGATCCATGTCTAGGTTCCTGTGGCCTGAATGCGAGATGCGAAGTGATCAATCACTCGCCAATATGCAGTTGTTTACCCGGACAAACTGGAGATCCGTTCAGAAGTTGTTACGATATTCCACGTAAGAAAAATTAAATTATTCATTTGCAAATAAAACGATATTAATATAATTTATATCAATAATTTATATCAATAGAAATATAATTTTAATAATATTTAAGAATTGTACAGCAAAAGTCGATTTTCTTAATTTTGAAAATTTTAATAAATGCAGAAGATGTTTGCAACAGCTTTGAACAAATTAAATTGATCAAATAAATATAAAATGTTGTATCAATATTTCAGTACCACCGGAACCTAAAGACCGGGGCGATCCTTGCAATCCTTCGCCATGCGGACCAAACGCACTTTGTCAGAACACAAATGGACAACCGTCATGTTCGTGTCTGCCCACTTACATTGGCACTCCGCCATCATGTCGACCAGAATGTTTGATCAATCCTGATTGTCCGCCGGAAAAATCCTGCATAAACATGAAATGTAAAGATCCTTGTCCGGGATCCTGCGGGGACAACGCTGAGTGCAAAGTGGTGAATCACGCAGTAACTTGTTCGTGTAAACTCGGCTACACGGGTAATCCATTCGTGCAATGCGTGTTAGAAGGTATGTTTATTTGACTTATTTTGACTGATTTTTTATTCATATTTTAGCAAGAGCGAGATTTAATTTTTTTTAAATCAAACCATTTATTTTTTTGCTGGGATTATTTTTACTTCTACTGCCTATATCTTATTAGAACATTACATTTTTTTAGCTAATCAATTTTGAACCAATTAAATATTAAACAATTTTTTTTCTGCAGAGGAACCAATGAATCCTTGTGAACCTTCACCGTGCGGAGCTAACGCGATCTGTCAGCAACGAGACAATGCTGGCGCTTGTATATGTATCGATGATTATCAAGGAAATCCTTACGAGGGATGTCAACCGGAGTGTGTCCTCAGTGCGGATTGCTCTACGAATAAGGCTTGCGTTCGCAACAAATGTAAGGATCCTTGCCCAGGTGTATGCGGCGTTCGAGCACAGTGTTCAGTGATCAATCACATTCCTACGTGTACTTGTGAGCCTGGATACATTGGAGATCCATTTACGACTTGCACCTTACAACCGGAAGTGGATACTGAGCCTACTGTAAGAAATCCATGCTCTCCTTCACCTTGCGGACCAAACAGCTTGTGCCGCGCTGTAAACAATCAAGCCGTGTGCACATGCCAAGAATCTTTCGTTGGTGTACCACCAAATTGCAAACCGGAATGTGTCGTCAATTCAGAATGTCCGCAAAATAGAGCATGTTATAAATACAAATGTACTGATCCGTGCCCCGGCACATGTGGAATTGAAGCCAATTGTCGTGTTATTAATCATAATCCACTCTGCAGTTGTCCGCAAGGAAAAACGGGCGATCCCTTCTCTAGATGTTTCCCTGAACCTGGTAATTATCCAGATATATTTAATTAACTGTTCAATAGATATATTTAATTAACGTGTTCTATTTATTTATTTACGTATGTAAGGATAGCATTAAAAAGTTACATATTATTTTATTATTATTATATTTATCTATATCTGTATATATTTAATCATTTAGTTGTGCCGCTACCACCGGTGGATCCTTGTTTCCCTAGCCCATGTGGACTCTATGCGGAGTGCAAAGTAGTCAATAATCAAGCCGCATGCACTTGTTTGAAAAATTACATAGGAATACCGCCCAATTGTCGTGCAGAATGCGTAGTTAATACAGATTGTCCATCGGATCAAGCTTGTATCTCTGAAAAATGTCGCGATCCTTGCATTGGTTCCTGCGGTCAAAATGCTGATTGTCGAGTACAGAATCACATACCAGTTTGCTTGTGTCAACTTGGATATTCCGGCGATCCTTTCACATTGTGCACAGTAATTAGAGGTGCGTCTTATTTGAATTTCTACAAATGACTTTGTATTTATATTTGATTGAAAAAACAGATAAATTTTTTTTAAATTGATTTTTTAAATAAAACTTTGTAAGTATAAATAAATAATATAGGGTCGGTTAATAAAATTCTTTCTTTCGATTGCTTAATCAAATGCTTCGAAGCATTCGTAGCGGTAACTTGATCGCATTCATAATCTAATAGATAAATATACATATAATATGTATATAGATATATAGCGAACGTAGAAATAAATAGAATTTCAAATATCATTTATTGGTATTTGATAATTTATTGCAAGATACAAATACATATTGATAAATTGAAATAACATAAAGTAATAAAAGTTTTCTTTTCTTAAAATTTTATTTTTACATTATTTTCTTTATGTAAATGTGAAAAATTAATGTTGCAGAACAACCAAAGATTCCCGAAGATTTGTGCAGTCCGTCACCTTGCGGACCCAATGCAGAATGTAACGAAGGTGTATGCAGGTGCTTGCCTAATTACTTTGGAGATCCATACTCGTATTGTCGGCCAGAATGTACAATGAATTCAGATTGTCCTCGTGTCAAAACTTGCATCAATCAAAACTGCGTGGATCCTTGCCCAGACACATGCGGTCGTGATGCACGTTGTGACGTTGTTAATCACGTTCCAATGTGCAGTTGTCCACCTGGTTACACTGGAAATCCATTTCTTTTATGCCGACCACATATACCAGATGGTAAGTTTACAATTATATTTTATAAGAATATACATGTAAATATACATATATATGAATGTTAAAATAAAAGTACAACTAATAATGAAATAAAAATAAAATGATTTTATATAATTTAATATATAAATATTATAACTTTTATATAATTTTATATTTATTATTAATTTTAATTATATATATATATATTAAATGGAAATAATTTATTTTTTCAAGTATAAGTTTTACGATATAGTATATTAAATATTATATTGTCGTTTCTGATAACTATTATTCGCATTTGCAGATACCATTAAACAGCCTTGTATACCTTCGCCTTGTGGACCAAACAGCATCTGCAAAGTTGTGAATGATCATGCTGTATGTTCGTGTCAACCTGGTTTAATTAGCAGTCCACCCACCTGCAAACCAGAATGCGTTATTAGCGCTGACTGTCCATTGACACAAGCGTGTCTAAATAATAAATGCCAAGATCCATGTCCAGGCACGTGTGGACAGAATACGAACTGTCAAGTGGTTAATCATAATCCAATATGTAGCTGCTCTGAATCTTACACAGGCGATCCCTTCACAATATGTTATCCGCAACCAAGTAAGTTATTTAGATTAGATATTACAGTATTAATAAATTTATTTTATAATTGGATCAATTGCAATTGATGATTATAAAAAATATCTTAAAAGTTTCTAAACATTGCTAGTATGGCTCTGAAATTATTAAGATAGAGATATCTTATATATTTTCCATTAATTTTTTATCTTTATAAATTGTTAATGGCGTAAATTATTAAAAGAAATCTATGCTTTCTCGTTGCTTAAAAATAATTTAGTTTTTGAATTTTATACATATATATCTTTTGGATAATCAAATTATATTTTAATTATTCTAGCATTAAATTTTTTCATTTAAACATATTTCTTTATAGAAACACCACCTGCACTAATGAATCCGTGTCTACCATCGCCTTGCGGTCCTAACGCAGAGTGTCAAGTGAGGGGTGATAATCCTGCGTGCTCGTGTATCGAAAATTATGTTGGTTTGCCACCCAATTGTCGACCGGAGTGCACAATTAATCCTGAGTGTCCGCCGCAGTTAGCTTGTATGCAACAAAAGTGTCGTGATCCGTGTGTCGGTTTGTGCGGTCCGAACGCTCAGTGCTCGGTAGTGAATCACCACGCGATTTGTACGTGCATCAACGGATACACCGGAAATCCATTCAGCGCCTGTGAACAAGTACCCGAGGGTGAGTACACAACTTATGTTTTATTTCTTCTTGTTACAATCCCTTCCGCAAATGTCGCCATTTGCATGCAGGCGCGGCAGGTAAGTGCTTCTATAATATGACTAATGATAATAATAAGTCAAGATGGTAGCTCAAGCGTTTTTGTTTCTTATCAAATAATATCGATGCTCAAAGTTATAATGATTTAAAATTTTGCATTTGTTGAAATATTTCTCAAGAGATTGCTTAAGTATTATTTATTATATAGTATGATCAACTGTTTAGAAGATCAGCTGAAGTTTGAAAAACTGTTTGATAATCATCACTATTCCGTTATCGTCAGATATGTGATATTATATAGTTTTAGAAGTCAGACTGAAACTTGTCGTGTCTTAACCATACATAACGTTAATGTGAGAATATATTTGTGCGACAGTAGCACATAATCACAAAGAAATCTCTAACAGGAGGTGATAATAAAGCACATGTTAGGTGGTGGGGCCTATAGATATTAGGCTCATAATTGTACTTATTCCTGATTAAAATCAATAACATAAGATTATATATACGTGTCCCGAATCCCTACAATTAACAAAAAAATAATGTAGCACGCAATCATTTCCCATGCCTGAGCGTACTGACCCAGAAATCTAATGCAGGAAAAAACAATAATGATAGATAGTCACAAAATTGGTGACGGGGCCTATCTCAATAGGCTCTTGGCTGCACATACCCTTATTTGACACTGAATAACTAAGCGAATCTCTAATCCCTGCGATTAATTGTTGAAATGTTATTTGCACGCACTGACCTGTTAAAACGAATCCGTTAAAGACCCACTCACATGTAAGAGCACTCTGACCTTTGACATATGCTGTGGACCACCCAATAATCATGCTGCACATATTATTCTCGAATAGATCAATAATGCAAAAAGTGTTACTGCAAAGAGCGCAACTCCTACAAAAGTTTTAACAAATTCTAATGAAACACACTACAATATAGATCCCAAAATAAGATAGTCGTCCCGTCCTTAAAGAAATAATATGTTACCAATCGTGTCTCGCACTTTGTAATTAACTCGATTAATTAATTCGATAAAAAATCGAACACGCTTATGATGAAACAATTGCTAGAAAACATTGCCCACTAAAAACTGATAAACTCTTCGAGTTATTATATATATATATTCGTCAACTGATGATAACCCAACATTAAACATGCAAAGCTATTACGTCGCACTACCATATGAGGCTTATTGCTTATTAGGAATTCGCAATGCGAAAATGCGAATGCGAAAAAAATCATTGAAAGTCAAAGAATTCCTCAGCCTACCATCAGCTTTTGGAGAAAAATGCTGCATGTGTTCAATTAAGTTTAAATAAAATTTCTTTTTATAATAGATGCACCCCTAGACATTAGAAAACCATGTGAGCCTTCCCCTTGTGGCATCAATGCCGTCTGCCGTGAGAACAATGGCGTTGGCTCGTGCACCTGTCTGCCGGACTATCTAGGTGACCCTTACCAAGAATGCAGACCCGAGTGCACGCAAAATTCTGACTGTTTAACAAGAATGGCGTGCGTGAACTTGAAATGCAGAGACCCTTGTCCAGGAACATGTGGAGTGAATGCTCAATGTCAATCGGTTAATCATCTGCCGATTTGTATTTGCATTCCCGGCTATACCGGCAATCCTTTTACGCTCTGTTCCCCAATAGTTGAAATCCGTAAGATTTATTTCCATATTAAATATTTTATTTATTGTATTTAAAAAATTTTGATTTCCAATGTGTATGCAACTGCGTACATATCACAGAATGTTTACACACACACACACACACACACACACACACACACACACACACACACACACACACACACAAAATGTAGAATTATAGAAACATATTTCATTTAAAAGTTACATTTTAGATTCATTGAGAGAAAATTTAATTATTTATTATTATTTATTTAAAATATATAATCTAAATAAAAAAAATTATTTATCTCAGATTTTATATTTTTATTTTGCTATTTAAAATAAATTTAATCATATATTTATTATGATTTTATAGACACAAGACATATTTTCAATTTAAAAAGTAACTAAAGCAATCTGTTTGATCGCACATGTACAGAGATAATTTAAATTCCAATTTTTGTTGTACTTTATTTTATTTTTTAATATGGATCTCAATATAACGAAGTTTATTATATTGAGGAAAATAATATTAGTTTGAACATGAAAGGACGATATATTATTGCCTAGAATAATTCATAGAAAATAGTACATAATAATATTTTTCTCCACACAGTACAGCCAGAAACAAATTCGTGCAGCCCATCTCCCTGTGGACCAAATAGTAAATGTCGAGATATAAATGGCCTTGCCGTTTGCACTTGCCTTCCGAATTTTATTGGCAGCTCTCCCAACTGTCGAGCTGAATGCGTAATGAACAGCCAATGCTCTCAAGATCTCGCTTGCATTAATCAGAAGTGTATATCACCTTGCCCGGATCCATGTGGTATAAATACACAATGCAGAGTAATCGGTCACAGCCCCATCTGCATCTGCAATCTCGGTTATACCGGAGATCCCTTTACGAGATGTTTCCCCGCCCCACGTAAGAACTTGGTCTCTCTCATTAACTTAATTTTTCATGATCGTTCGCTTCATTCATTCATTTATGATCATTAGCTTCTTTCATTCATGTCATTGGTTTGTTTTTTATAATCCACAATCATGATTTAAAATTTTGAAATAACATTACAATCGTTGTTCCCAATTCACTTTGTCATATTATCATAATATCAATCATTTTGATGTATGATATATCGTATGATATGCAATAATATTTCATTATTTTTTTATAACACTCTCATAAACGCAGTTGATTTATTGCTAAAATAGACTCTGGAACAAACGGCGAATTTGTTATGATTACGCTGTTTTATTATTGGATTTTTAGAATCGCTAGATTTTCCTGTAGTCTCCAAAGATCCCTGTTTATCATCTCCATGTGGCATATATGCGGAGTGTAGGAATATTGGTAATACACCATCATGCTCCTGTCTCCCGACCTACAGAGGATCACCACCGAATTGTCGCCCTGAATGTCGCGTAAATTCCGAATGCCCGATGAATCTTGCATGCAACAATGAGAGATGCAGAGATCCTTGTTTAGGCTCCTGCAGCATCACTTCATTGTGCACAGTCTACAATCATATACCTGTGTGTACTTGTCCCGAAGGATTTACTGGCGATCCTTTCACTAATTGTTATCTCAGACCAACAAGTAAGAGACTTCCCAAAGTCCTAAAGCTATGAAAAATTTATTTAAAAAAAAAATTTCGCGAAATATGATGCACAATATTTCTTGACGCTTTTTAGATATATTTTGATAGTAGTTTTAGTTTCAGCGAATGCCAAATAATAAGAGAATTTAAATTTGCTTAAACAACATAAATGTTTACTTTCAGAAAGACATTTTTACTTTTTTTACTTTTTATGTGGATTTTTTAATGTTTGTTTGATCAATATTTTGCTATATTTATCATTTAAAAATAGAAATTTAAACAAAAATAAATGTTTAATGCTTTTTTTAAAGCTTTTTTTTACATTGTTTCGTTACAATTATCATTGCAGCATCGATTAGATTGACATAAATTGAAAGAAATATCCGATGCATTAGGCACGAATATAATATTGCGTGAAAGAAACTTATGTGTTACATTTCGTGAAGTTTTATTTCGAATTCTATTATAATGTTTAGTTCCTTACCCATATTCTTTTACAGCAGCACCTGCAGTTATCGACCCTTGTAATTTGAACCCTTGTGGACCGAATGCACGATGCAACAATGGCATCTGCATATGTCTGCCTGAATATCAAGGTGATCCTTACGTGGGTTGCCGTCCCGAATGTGTCATGAATACTGATTGCGCCCACGATCGTGCGTGTATGCGCAATAAATGCATCGATCCCTGCCCGGGCACGTGCGGTCGAAATGCATTGTGTTCCGTATACAATCATGTACCTATGTGCACCTGTCCGACCGGAATGGCCGGCAATGCCTTTGTTCAATGTTCCATAGTCGAAGGTATAATAATAATAATCATCAATGTGATCGATTTATAATTTTTATGAATGATTATTGGTAATGATAATCGTAGAATCAACTTTAAAAAAAGTTCTTTAAAGTTTGAACAAAGTTTTTATTTTCTACTGTTATCATTATTGATATTACTTGTATTGATGTATGATACTACTTTTTTGGGAACAAAGTGTAAGATTGCTATTATATCGAATGTTAGATATCCCAAAAAGAGATTCCTGCTCACCCTCGCCCTGTGGACCCAACAGTGTTTGTCGAGAAAACAACGGGCAACCTGTGTGCTCATGTGTGGCAGGCTTTCTTGGTGTTCCGCCAGCATGCAGACCGGAATGTACTGTCAGTTCTGAATGCATTCTGACAGAAGCGTGTAGCAATCAAAAATGCATAAATCCTTGTCTCGGTGCATGCGGAATTCAAGCTACATGTCAAGTAATCAATCATAATCCCATATGTAGCTGCGGAGAACTCACTGGAGATCCATTCGTTCGGTGTATTCCACGACGTAAGAACAAATATCAATTGCAAAGAGTCATTAAGCAATTAACATTAATATCTGTTTTAATGTTTATTGCTTAATTCCGCTTGTTTAATATTTAGATGTAATATGTAGAGATATAAAAAAAAATATTCTACTTTTTTAAATTTCAAATACGTTAAAAATTGGCAGTAAAAAGCAAAATTCAAGATAATTTTATTACTTTTCACAATATTTGTTATTATAACAAATAAGTAGAGAAGAGTTATCCAATACCGGTCGCGTAAAATCATGTCTTATTATTTTATATTATTACTCGATATAATATTTAGTCAGTTGTTCCATACGTGATAATTTATCTATTAAATAAATAAAAGAATAAAAGAATAAGAGCATAAGAGAGTAAGAGAGTAAGACAGCGAGCTGAAATTTACCGATATACTGTCATTATGACAACTAAATCGATATTTATGAAATTTCTCAAGTTTTTAAAATATTACCACAAGATAAGATTGATAATTGATAATAATAAAGCTAATAATTGATATGAATATAATTGTAAAAATAAACCCCAGTTTTATTTCTTGGTTTCTTGCTTCATTATCATTATTTAATAATTATTAAATAATTTTCAATAAATTTAATTATAAAAATCCCTTGATTTTTTTTTTGATAAAATTGATTATTAAAATTGAATATTAGTTAATGATTCTTTTTAATCTTATTCTTTTAATATCTTATTATTCTTAATTATTTTTATTTATAAATTCGATATTTTTTTAAAGCAGATACGGTTTAAAAGACCTATAGATACGATTTAAACGATTAAATTGATCTAAATCGCATCTTTTGTAATATAGTATAAAAAGACTTATAATAAATTTGTTATTGGAGAAAAGTTTAATATGTAATAATAGATGTCTGAAACATCAAGTTACAATTTTCAATGTTTATTTACGTACAATCAATACTAAATGAAAAAATAATAAGAAATAACTTAAATGGTATGCATTTGGCGCGCGCGCATCAAAATACATACATTCAAAACTCTTCTCTATAATAAACACACATTTCATAAGAATTTAAAAGGATTTTCATTAGAAATACTAATAATAAGTTTTATTTTATTTAACATCTCGAGTAATTTAAACATATTGATCAAAATAATCATAACATAAAGTTTTGGTTGTACACTTATTTTGAATATTTAGTCTTAAATTTTTACATTCGATATTTTTCTTTTCATTAGCACCCAAACCCGTGTTGCAAACAAATCCCTGTGTGCCATCTCCTTGTGGAGCAAATGCCGAGTGTCGGGTTGTAGGCGATGCTCCCTCATGTTCATGTCTAGCTGGATTCTTGGGTTTGCCACCATATTGTAAACCCGAATGCATTAGCAATAGTGAATGTCCTGCTCATTTAGCGTGTATGAATCAGAAATGTAGGAATCCTTGCGAAGGCTCCTGCGGAGCTAACGCCGAATGTCGTGTAGTGAGTCATACACCCATGTGTGTTTGTCCTAGCGACTTCACCGGCGATCCATTTACACAGTGTACCATGAAACCACGTAAGCATCGATCTTATACATACAGAATTAAATTTACATACAAAATTAAATTATACTTAGATTCGAGCAGATTTAATTTTTTATTTTTATATAAATTATAGAACTCTATTGACCATCTTCTAGGATCTAGACATAAACTTTCCAATTTTTCTTAAAAAATTACTGTTAAAAATTAGTTACTTGGAACATTTCCTATTTTATATTCTATTTTCAGCCACACCACTCCCACTATCACCTTGTAAACCGTCACCCTGTGGCTTTAATGCCATCTGCAAAGAACAGTTTGGTGTTGGATCCTGTTCTTGCTTACCAGATTATATCGGCAATCCTTACGAAGGATGTCGACCAGAATGCGTGGTTGATACAGATTGCATATCTATTCTTGCTTGCGTACAATCAAAGTGCAGAGATCCATGTCCTGGTGTCTGTGGACAATTTGCTGAATGTCAAGTTATCAACCATCGACCATCTTGCACATGTATTTCCGGTTATAGTGGCAATCCCTTCCAATACTGCACTGTAATACGCGATGTCGGTACGAATATTTTCTTGAATACTGAGAAATCTTCATATCTAGCTTATTGAGATTTTGTACATTTTTCTTGTTTTATTTAAAATTTTTTATTTTATACATTTGACAAGAGTCACAATATTATGATATTATCTTATTTTGTTTTTAAATAATTTTTTTTAACGCGTGTTAATTTAAGAATATATAATTATATCTTAATATTTTTGTAAATGAATACTTAAAATAATCTTTCCTTCATTAATGTCTTAAAAATTTGAAAGATACATCTATCATTTTAGTCGATACTCCAAGAGATGTTTGCAATCCATCGCCTTGTGGACCCAACAGCCAGTGTCGTGTTAATAACAATCAAGCAGTTTGTTCTTGCCTACCGATTTTCATCGGTAATCCACCTGCATGTCGCCCTGAATGTGTGACAAGTTCGGATTGTTCCCTCAATCTTGCTTGTTTGAATCAAAAGTGCCAAGATCCCTGTCCTGGCTCTTGCGGCAGAAATTCGAATTGCAGAGTCATCAAACATAATCCGATTTGTTCTTGCAAGAACGGTTTTACCGGTGATCCATTTACTGTTTGCTTCCAGATACCTGGTACGATTTTCAATTTTGTCTAATATTAATTTTGGGTGACCTATACATAGTGTTCTATTTTAACTTCAACATTAAAATATCTCGAAAAAATAATGACCTTTTATATGAATAACTAGAATAACTAGAGGAATCATATTATGTAAATGAAATCATACAACTTTATTTAGAAAAATAGTCATACTCTTCATATTATATAAGTATGATATATAAATATCTTTTAAAAATTTGATTTTATTATTATTTGTACCATATCGGGTCATACAATATTTGTCTGAAACATTTTTTCGTATCTTATATTTTTTTTAATATTTCGATGTGAAAGTTAAAATGAGATATCTTATATACATATACACCCGAATAAATAAATATATTCAGATCTCGATCAAATATTTATTTCCAAAATTATACTAAAAATTATTCCGAGATCACGTATAACTCTGTCTTAATTTTCTTTGAATCGATAAATAATATTTACGTTGATAACATTTAGAAAGTCTAATTTCTGGCAAAGTGAGAAATAATAAGTCTTTCACTGTTGATTAATTTAAAAGTTGTGTAGAAATGGAAATGTGATATGTAATCAATTAGATTTTATAACAGTTGTATAGCTCTTAAACTGTTCATAATTCGTTGCAGTGAGTCCGCCTGTTGTAAGTGATGTTACGAGAGATCCGTGCATACCATCACCTTGTGGCATGTTTTCCGAATGTCGCGATATAGGAGGAGTGCCATCATGTTCTTGTTTACCAACGTATAGAGGCAGTCCACCGAATTGTAAACCAGAATGCACAATTAATGCAGAGTGCTCAGCTAATATGGCTTGCATGCAACAAAGATGTAAAGATCCCTGTCCAGGCTCATGCGGCATCATGGCCGAATGTAGTGTCATAAATCATGTACCAATTTGTTCGTGTTTGCCTGATTACACTGGCGATCCTTTTATTGAATGTTCCGTAAAACCACGTAAGATTCCCCATCAGAAATATATAATAATAATTTTTTTGTTGTTCTTATTGTAACATACTTGATCTTCTTCTTACGCGGAATTGACTTATTACAGTTATTGTTGCCCCTTCTAAACCGGATCCATGCACACCTTCGCCTTGCGGACCCAATACGCAGTGTAACGGAGGAATTTGCGTTTGTATAGCAGAATATTTTGGGGATCCTTATAGCGGTTGTCGACCAGAATGTGTATTGAATAACGATTGTCTGAATACGCGAGCGTGCGTGCGAAATAAATGCGTGGATCCTTGTCCAGGTGTTTGCGGCCAAAATGCTATGTGCGATGTGTACAATCATGTTCCTATGTGTACTTGTCCTTCGGGAATGGATGGAAATGCTTTCGTCCTATGTTCTCCCGTGCCAGGTATTCTTTAGAAATCCTAATCGTAACAACTGATATATCAAAATATTAAAGGATTTTGTTTAATACCCAATAACATCCGTATTCTTAGTATATCAGATCTTTATTCTATAATTAAAATTTTTTCTTCTTATAGCGCCACCCATTAGCAACCCATGTAATCCATCTCCGTGTGGTCCGAATAGTCAATGCCGAGAAAATAATATGCAGGCTGTATGTAGTTGTATAAGTGGCTTTATCGGCGCGCCTCCGACTTGTAGGCCCGAATGTGTAATTAGTTCAGATTGCCCGAAGAATGAAGCATGCACTAATCAAAAATGTCAGGACCCTTGTCCGGGAAGTTGCGGTCGCAACACAATCTGCAACGTTATTAATCACAATCCTGTTTGCGTCTGCCGTTCTGGGATGACCGGAGATCCATTTATTAATTGTTTCCCCCTTCGTAAGAAAATTTTTTTCTTATTCTTTCTAAAATAACGTTTCACAAACTAATTTCCGCGATTTATTTTATTTTATTACTTCGAACATGCGCATAGCATAATTAAATTTCAATAGTGTCTCAGTTAATATTAATCGGTATTACTTTTAAAGCTGAGGATCCATTACCTGTGCTTAATCCTTGTCAACCATCACCGTGTGGACCAAATGCACAATGCCAAGTGATTAATGATCAAGCCTCTTGCTCATGCTTGCAAGAATTTATTGGATCACCCCCGAACTGTCGGTCTGAGTGTAACAGTAATAGCGAATGCTCGAACAAAATGGCTTGCATTAATCAAAAATGTCGCGATCCGTGCATCAATGCATGCGGCATCAATGCCGTTTGCAATGTTGTTAGTCACACACCGATGTGCGCATGCACCCCCGGTTACACTGGCGATCCGTTTACGCAATGTTCTCCCCAACAATGTAAGAGAATTTTTTAAAAGAATAATTCAAATATTCAAATAGTTTAGAAGTCAGATTTATTTCAACTTATTCGATTTCTATTAATCTACATCTAAATTTTTTATATATGAAAGAATTAATAATGAAATTAATATTAGATTATTATTATGAACTTACAATTTATCAAATACATTTTCGTTTAAGAATGGATAATCAAATTACTTTTTTATTCTTATTTTAGTCGATATACAGCCTAGTATATCCACGCCATGCACCCCATCTCCATGTGGTGCAAATGCAGTATGCAGAGTTCAGCAAAATGCTGGTTCTTGCTCATGCTCGACCGATTATATTGGCAATCCTTATGAAGGGTGCAGACCTGAGTGTACACTCAATTCCGACTGTCCGTCCAATCAAGCATGTATTGGTTTAAAATGTAAAGATCCATGTCCAGGAACATGCGGTCAAAACGCGCAATGCTACGTGATTAATCATGCACCAACTTGTACTTGCTTCGAGCAGTACACGGGAAATCCATTCATATTCTGCAACCTTATTGTTGAAGCCCGTAAGAACTCGTTTAAAAATTTCTTGCGCATGTATTTTATAGACAATTATGTGATTTTAAATACCTGACTTTCTTGCAGCGATTATAGCAGATAACATTAATCCCTGTCAACCGTCCCCTTGCGGACCTTATAGTCAATGTAGAGAAAGCAATGGCCAAGCTGTTTGCTCTTGTTTACCGACTTATATCGGCGCACCACCCGGTTGTAAACCCGAATGTACAGTTAGTACAGATTGTGCGACAAATCGAGCTTGCGAAAATAATAAGTGTGTTGATCCTTGTCCCAACTCTTGCGGTCAAGGTACAACGTGTAGAGTCGTAAATCATAGTCCAATATGCATATGCAAACCCGGATTCAGCGGTGATCCATTCATACGCTGCCTATTTGTACCACGTAAGCGGAACAAATCTTATATACATTGTAACTTTTACTCTACTAATTTTTTATATTTAAAAAATGTTAATAGTTTGTTATTTTTTTTAGAAATAATTGTATTTGCATTAAAATCTTCCTTTGTTTTTATTTAAAATTTTTGTTACATGAAATAGTGAAGTTATATTTTTAGAAATGTAAAAAATTTTTTTTTAATTACACAGAATATTTTATATTTTTAATTAAAAAATAGTTATATAATTAAATTTTATTTTAAAACATTTTTTATAATGTTTTATTGAGATTCAGAGATTTTATTATAAATTTTAGCTACTCCGAGTTACTTACCAAGTCTGCCCTCAGACCCTTGCATACCCTCACCATGCGGATCTAATTCGCAATGTCGCAACATCAACGGTTATCCATCCTGTTCTTGTATGATTAATTACATTGGTACACCACCAAATTGTCGTCCCGAATGCGTTATTCCTGCCGATTGTCCGAGCAATCAAGCTTGTATTCGTGAGAAATGCCAAGATCCCTGTCCAGGTTCTTGTGGTCTGAATGCCGATTGTACTGTTCATAACCACATTCCAATCTGCAGATGTATAGAAAGTTATACTGGTGATCCATTTATTGGTTGTCAGCCTATACCGATCTGTAAGTTTATATAAAAATTTTCTTCATTTTTACAATTATATATTTTCCAGTGTATTTATCATTTCATTTGATAATTGTAATAATATATAGACAACGAGCCAATACAGCCAACTGATCCATGCAATAAATCACCTTGTGGACCAAACGCTCAATGCAACAATGGCATTTGTATTTGTTTACCTGAATACTTTGGTGATCCATATGTTGGCTGTCGACCAGAATGCGTACTTAGTACAGATTGCTCAACCGACAAGGCATGCATACGAAACAAATGTGTCGATCCTTGTCCAGGTACGTGTGGACAAAACAGTTTGTGCAATGTGATAAATCACACACCGATGTGCAGTTGTCCTCCTGGTACTTCTGGAAATGCATTCATTTCTTGTGATGTAATAAGAGGTATGATATCAGAAACGAGAAATCTGATTCACGTATTCGAAATGCTAATTAGTCTATCTAATTAATCTACTCTATTATATTTAGTCCCTTCCGTGACAAGACCATGCAGCCCGAATCCTTGTGGTCCAAACAGCATATGTAGAGAATTAAATGAACAAGCTGTGTGTACTTGTGCACCAGAGTTTCTCGGTGCACCGCCTCTCTGCCGACCCGAATGTACCCTTAGTTCTGACTGTCGGCCGAATGAAGCTTGCGCTAATCAAAAATGCAAAAATCCTTGCCCTGGTACATGCGGCATCCAAGCAAAATGCGTAGTTGTCAATCACAACCCTGTTTGCTCGTGTCCCGAGCGCTACACAGGCGATCCATTTATCAGATGCGATATTATGAGTAAGAAAATCTTGATTCAAAGCTGATATAAGCTTTAAGATCCGTAAGCTTCGGCTACCAAATTAAGATTGAAACATGATTATTATTTTATTTAGAACCAATAGCACCTGTAGTAATAAACCCTTGTCAACCTTCGCCCTGTGGTCCGTACGCTCAGTGCCAGGTCGTTAACGATTTGCCATCCTGCTCGTGTCTACCTGAATACAGAGGCTCTCCCCCGTATTGTCGACCTGAATGTATTTCAAATCATGAGTGCCCCAGCCATCAAAGTTGTGTGCGACAAAAATGCAGGGATCCCTGCCCAGGTTTATGCGGGGAAAATGCGGAATGTCATGTGATACAACACGTGCCTCATTGTGTCTGTACTTACGGTCTCACCGGTGATCCGTACACGCGTTGCTCTGCGATACGTAAGGGATAAAACGTTTTCTCTAAAACTTCAAAATTAACTGATCTTACTTTTGCGCAACGTTGTTTAATCTATTTGTCCTTTATGTTGTTTTAGCACGCCCAATAGAACTGGAACCAATATCGTCGCCTTGCGTAAACTTTGAATGTGGTGCGAATGCGATATGTAAAGAGCGAGATAGTGTCGCAATATGTCAATGTATCTCTAGCTATGTTGGTAATCCGTACTTAGCGTGTCGACCCGAATGCATTATTAATCCTGATTGTGCATCCAATTTGATGTGCGTAAGAAACAAGTGCACCAATCCTTGTGCCGGTATGTGCGGTCGAAACGCCGAGTGCTCGGTCGTTAATCATCAACCGATATGCACATGTCTTCCTGGATATACCGGAGATTCTTTTATTTCTTGTTTTATAGACAGTAAGTGTTTTTAATTAAATAATAATTTCTAATTTTTCTAATTTCTAATTTTATTTTGCGATAATTTTTTATGATAGAAAAATCGTACAAAATGTCGAATCCAAAAAATATTGTATATATTGATTTTTTTTGTTTTTATGTGAGTTTTATTACATAATTGAAATTTAAATGAGATATTCTATATGTATTAACATCTTTTTGTGTTTTTAAAAAATTTTTAACTTTATTAAAAAGAACATTTGAAGCAAAAGATTTGAAACCTTTTTTAAACTGTTTTAATTAATATTGTTTGAAATTTTTAAATTTTTCAAAGAAAAAATTAAATATATATAAATTAATAAATTTTTTTATATTATTTATATTTTTTATATTTTTATGTACAGTTTTAAAACGCAATTAAAAATTAATTATATTTAGAAATAAATTTTATGGATGTTTTTATATTTATTTACATAATTTTACTAATATATTAAATTTTCCCAGAAATAATCTCCGATGAGAACGTTTGCGCCCCATCACCCTGTGGACCCAACAGCAAATGCAAAGAAGTATCCGGACAGGCTGTCTGTTCATGCCTTCCGTCATACGTTGGAACTCCACCTGCATGTAGACCTGAATGTGTTGCTAGCTCAGAATGTTCCCCACAATTAGTGTGCAAGGACTACAAATGCGTGAACCCCTGCCCAAGCCCATGCGGACTCAATACTAATTGTGTGGTCGTTAATCATAGCCCCATCTGCAGTTGTATGTCTGGTTACAGCGGAGATCCATTCACCATATGCTCTTTAATTCCACGTAAGACCATCAAATTCATGAAGATTAGATATAGATATTAATATAATCTCAACATATACTGCTGTATGTCACAATTGCTAATCGTCACCAACCATAACTCCAAATGTCTTCCAGTCATAACACCACCACTAGTACAGAAAGACCCTTGTGTGCCATCTCCGTGTGGTAGCTTCTCCCAATGCAGAAATATTGGTGATTCTCCCGCGTGTACCTGCTTGGAAAATTATATTGGTCAACCACCTAATTGCAGACCTGAATGTACCATACACTCAGAATGTCCGAGTGATAAGGCCTGTATCAATATGAAATGTGTGGATCCATGTCCCGGATCGTGTGGCACCAATGCTCTGTGTTCGGTTATTAACCATATTCCCACGTGCAGATGTCCCGAGGGATACACTGGAAATACATTTGTTCTTTGCGAGATATTGCCAGCAATAAGTAAGCGATACGAGCCATCCAGTAATCCATCTAACTTGAAATTTTAATATGAATCATAGCGTGATCCGAGTTCGTTAATCCCTATATCGATTATATTTTACAGCGACTCCATCCCCGGTCGAAGATGCCTGCGTTCCGTCACCCTGTGGTCCTAACGCGCAATGTTTTGACGGTATCTGTACTTGTCTACCGGAATTCCGAGGAGATCCGAATGTAGGTTGTCGACCGGAATGCGTCCTAAACGCGGATTGTCCCCGTGATAGAGCATGTATACGTAACAAATGCCTGGATCCATGCCCTGGAGCTTGCGCTGTTAACGCATTATGCACCGTGATTGGTCACATTCCCATGTGCAGTTGCCCTGGAAATATGACTGGCAATGCATTTAGCCAATGTACACCTCTACAAGGTATATATAAGCTTTCCAATATTTACGATAGGATCACCTTTATTTTCGATACTATAAAATTATGTGAAGTAACATTTTTTTGTAAATTATTCCTGGAGATTAAATATCTATTATTTTTGTATACTAGACATACCACTCGCTAATCCATGCACCCCTTCACCCTGCGGACCGAATAGTGAATGCCGTGTTATAAATAATCAGGCGGTCTGCTCCTGTATAAGAGGATATTTAGGTAGTCCTCCGACCTGCAGGCCCGAATGCATAGTCAGCACGGATTGCCCCCAGAATGAAGCTTGTAGCAATCAGAAATGTACGAATCCTTGTCTTGGAAGTTGTGGATTAGGCGCGTCTTGTCAAGTAGTGAATCATAATCCGATTTGCATTTGTCCACCTTCTCAAACGGGTGATCCTTTTGTTAGATGCTATTTATCACCACGTAAGTACTGCTTGTTATGTCTATGTTTATGATTAATGTGGAAGTTTCGAGAAAATCCTTGTTCTTTTTTTTATGCATCGAACTTTGTTCTTTTAGCTCAAATACCTGTATCCCTCACACCATGTAAGCCAAACCCGTGCGGTCCCAATTCGCAATGCCAACCACGCGGAGATGAATCTGTATGCACGTGTTTGCCTGATTTCATTGGCAGTCCGCCAAATTGCAGAGCAGAGTGCGTTAGTAACAGCGAATGTTCTAATCATTTAGCTTGTATTAATAAAAAATGTCGGGATCCATGCATTGGTTCCTGCGGTGCGAATGCTAATTGTCACGTTGTCAGTCACACCCCGATGTGTTCTTGTATAAATGATTATACCGGTGATCCATTTACTCAATGCACCTTAAGAGAACGTAAGTATCATTTGGGAAAAACTGATATGATTTTGCTGATAATTTGCTATATGTTTGAAATACAGAAAATCTTGCAGAATTAGCATTACATATTATCACAAATAAATTTTATTAAAATGAAATATTACCGTAATTATAAAATATCAAAAATTAATATGATTTTGATATCTGTTTTATACAGAAACATTCTTTTTTTTTATTCTCTTGTTAATTATACAAATTACCTAAATTTATATTATATAAATTTTATATATATTATATAAATTTTAAAAATATATAATTATAAAAAAATATATAAATTTATAAAAATTAATTTAGAAAGATTTATAAATATTAATGTTTTTTTATAAATTATATGAATTTTTATAAATTCTATGCTTACTAATACTACTTTTTAGCCACACCATTACCGCCTGCACCAATTGATCCTTGCAATCCCTCCCCTTGTGGTTCTAATGCTGTATGCAAGGAATTTAACGGTGCCGGTTCGTGTACGTGCTTGCCGAATTATACCGGCAACCCGTATGAAGGATGCAGGCCGGAATGTGTCTTAAATTCGGATTGCCCTGCCAACTCAGCTTGTGTAAATATGAAATGTAGAGATCCATGCCCGGGATCGTGCGGGCGCAATGCGTTATGCCAGGTTGTTAACCATTTGCCAGTATGCAATTGTTATCCTAGATATACCGGCGATGCCTTTTCATATTGTACTCCGATAGAAATAGGTATGATTACATTGTATCTGAATTCATTTATCATTAATTGCAATTCGGTTCATCACGAAATGTGATTAATTTATGAAACAATGCAATTTTTAGAAGGAGAAAATGCTGTCAGTAATCCTTGTGAACCATCACCATGTGGACCTAACAGCTTGTGTCGCGTTGTGGATAATACGAGCGTCTGTACTTGTTTACCTGATTTCCAATGGGTAGCTAGCCCACCAAATTGTCGCGCTGAGTGTACTGTTAGTGCTGAATGCGCTTTCAATTTAGCATGTATCTCATATAAATGTAACGACCCTTGTCGTACATTGTGCGGTTCCAACGCAAGATGTGAAACGATTAATCATAATCCCATTTGCTCGTGTCCATCTAGATTTACCGGTGATCCATTCGTTGCCTGTTTTGAAATGCCATGTAAGAATCATAGAAAATCTCGTAAATTCGAAATTATAAAATGATCAATGAGTCAATCATTAATGAGTCAATCATTAAGAGATCGAAGAAATATTTTCTTAAATTTTATTTTCTGAATATATTCTTTTGAGAAAAAATTCTTTTTGCTTTGCGTATTTTTTTTAATAAAATAAATTTTTTAAATAACTTTTTTTTATATTAGATGAAAATCTCTTTTATTTTTCTATTGTTTTGATGATTAGAAAAATTAAAACACACGTTATCAAAGATATTCAAGGAAAAGAATATATATATATATATATATATATATATATATAAAACTATATAAAACAGATATATTTATATGCCCATAGCTAAAGATGAAGAATCTCGTCCACTTGTGAACCCTTGCACACATTCACCTTGCGGACCTTATTCAGAATGCCGTGACATTAGCGGTCAAGCATCTTGTGCTTGTTTGTCAACATATGTAGGAACACCACCCAATTGCAGACCCGAATGTTCAGTTAATCCAGAATGCCCAACTAATCAAGCGTGTATACAGAGGAAGTGTCGAAATCCTTGCGATGGAGTTTGTGGAGTAGGAGCAATTTGTAACGTCATTCGTCACACACCCACATGTTCTTGTTCCAATGGATTCACTGGGGATCCATTTGTAATGTGTAGACCAATTCCCGAAGAAGGTAAGACAATCAGAAGAAAATTTGTAATATCATTCATAGTAATAGACAAGTCTGAGAATATTTCTTCATGATATTTAGAGTATGGAAAAATATCTCAAACTCACAATAAGCTTTATCGCAAACTAAGTGTTAAAATTCATTCTTTAGATACAACACTCAAACCGACAGATCCGTGCTTAAATTGCGGCGCGAATACGCAATGCTTTAATGGTATATGCAGTTGCCTTCCCGAATATCAAGGAAATCCAAACTTTGGATGCCATCCAGAATGTATTCTAAATTCAGACTGTCCAAGACACCGGGCTTGCATTAAGAACAAATGTCAAGATCCGTGTGGTCTTGGAATTTGCGGTGTCAATGCCTTGTGTTCTGTTATAAATCATATACCAGTTTGCACTTGTGCACAGAGGATGTCTGGCAACGCGTTTGTACAGTGTTCCCCAATAGCTGGTACTCATTTGATTACTTTCATATTGTATCATAAATTATTAATATTGTAATTATTCTTTGCTATAATTATATTCTTTTTTCTAACATTTAAACAGACACAATACCAAAAGATCCATGTAATCCATCACCTTGTGGTCCGAATAGTCAGTGTCGAAAGATAAAGGAACAAGCTGTCTGTTCGTGTCTCCCTGGATACTTGGATGCACCACCTAATTGCCGAGCGGAATGTATTATTAGTTCCGACTGCCTCGCTAACAGGGCTTGCAATAATCAAAAATGTATAGATCCCTGCCCTGGAACGTGCGGCATCAGAGCCCAATGTACTGTAGTTAACCACAATCCGATTTGTTCTTGTTCCTCTGAGTTAACCGGAGATCCCTTCACTCAGTGTATTCCAAGACGTGAGTAATTTAAAAGCAACAGTTGATCAGTAGTATTGGAAGTATTTATCGTTAAGAAAACATTGTATTTTTTATTTTTCCTAACAGCGATAGAATCTCCAACGCCCATTAATCCCTGCGTTCCATCTCCGTGTGGACTTAATAGTAAATGCGAAGTTGTAAACAACGCATACTCCTGCTCTTGCTTGCCAGAGTTTATTGGCGATCCACCAAATTGTAGACCCGAATGCGTTAGCAATAGTGAATGTTCTACACAGCTAGCATGCATCAATCAGAAGTGTCGCGATCCATGTCCGGGCTCCTGCGGTATTAATTCTGATTGCCGAGTAATAAGTCACACACCTATGTGTGTTTGTCTTATCGGATTTGAAGGAGATCCGTTTGTACTATGTAATCCCAAGCAAAGTAAGTGCAGTAATTATGTATTCTAAAGTACTTAGAATCACAGAATGTATTTCTGATTGTCGATATTATGGTAAATTTTTAATTTTAACTAAATTAAATGGCGATTAAATTAAATTTTTATCAAGATTGAATTAAGAATCAAGTTTAATTTAAGTAAAAAATAAAATATAAGAGTATTATTATGTTTTGTTATTATTTATACGTGTATATATTATTTTATTCCCATTATTATAATATACATATATAATTTATTTATTATTGTAATTTATTATAGTTTTAATATTTATGATTCAAACTCAATGCTTCCCTATTATGACAATTATTTTATTGAATTATTTTAGTATCTGCAATCGAAAATACATTCGGTGATTCTCTGGGATACTCATTGATAATTTATTAGAGCTATTAACAGTGCCTTAAAAACAAATGAATTTGATATGTTTCGTAGGCGACGTTATAAATGCTGTAAAACCAACACCCTGTATCCCGTCACCGTGCGGTTTTAATGCGGTGTGCCGCGAATTGAATGGTGTTGGTTCTTGCATGTGTCTATCAGATTATACAGGCAATCCGTACGAAGGTTGTCGACCCGAGTGTACGATAAACTCCGATTGTACCGCAGATCGAGCATGCGTCGGATCGAAGTGTCAGAATCCTTGTCCAGGTTTTTGCGGATATAATGCGATTTGCCAAGTAGTGAATCACGCGCCGTTGTGCACATGTCAACCTGGATACAGTGGCAATCCGTTCGTCTCTTGTAACAGAATTGTACAAGACACGTGTAAGTGCTTCAAGTTCTTACGAGATGCAGTTTAATCTAATCTAATAATTAATGTTCGATTTATCGGAATATTTTTAAAACTTTTAAGTTACTTAAAATTAATTATAATGTAGTAACATCTGTAGAATTTTATAACAATTCATTCACAGTCAGTCACAAATTAATAATTTTTTACAACTTTTTTACATTTTTTATGCGAATGTGACTTATTTCGACCATGTAGAATTCTCTAATTTTGTAAAATTTAATGTATAATCTTCTTTTTTTAGCATTAGAACTTAATCCATGCAGTCCTTCTCCTTGTGGACTTAATAGTCAGTGTCGTGAATTAAATGGTCAAGCGGTATGCTCCTGCTTACCCACATTTATCGGAACCCCACCGAACTGTCGTGCGGAGTGTACTGTCAGTTCCGATTGCCCCGTAAATCGCGCTTGCAAAAATCGTAAATGCGTTGATCCATGTCCTGGAATTTGTGGCATCAATGCAAGATGTGAAGTGATTAATCACAGTCCGATTTGCAGTTGTAATCAAGGTTTTACCGGTGATCCCTTTATAACATGTTTCCAAACGCGTAAGTACGCTGAAAGATACTTATTTAAAGTATCGTTGCATATAATGTGTTGTTGTATAAAATTTGATTTGAATTAAGAAAATGTTTTTTAAGTAACGTAAACATTTTGTATGATATTAAAAAATTATTTGTTTATAGTTATAGACAAAGATACTCCTCAAACGCCAGAAAATCCATGCGTTCCATCCCCCTGTGGTCCCTTTGCCACTTGTCGCGATAGCGGCTACGCGGGCGTGCCAACGTGCACGTGTATGGAAAATTACATTGGTAGCCCTCCGAATTGTCGACCAGAATGTACCGTTGATTCTGAATGCAACAATAATCAAGCCTGCTTGAGACAAAAATGCAGAGACCCATGCCTTGGCTCGTGTGGTATCGGTGCCCAATGCCTCGTGGTTAATCACATGGCCATCTGTCTCTGCCCGAAAGGTTACACCGGGGATGCATTTACTAATTGCTTTCCAGAACCTGCTCGTAAGCATTTGTTCTCATTATTTCATACAACATGTATATTATTCATAATTGATAAAAGAGAAATTAAGAATCAAGTTGAATGCAAGTTTTCTGAATTAACTTTTTAATAAAATTTTCTCAACAAATTTTAAATATTTAATTTATAATTTAAGCATTGTGAAAAAAAAACTAACGTCGATTATAAATTTATTATAATGAGTTATATAATGTTTTTACTCTGTGAAGGTAATTATTACAAAATGACAGTATATTAGGAAATTTCAAAACGAAACTAGAAAGATATGTTTTGTATTGTTAGACCTTTAAAAGCAGAAACGTTAATTTAAAATGGATAAAATGGATAATTGCAGCTGCTTCTATACCACAAGATCCTTGTAATCCGTCCCCATGCGGAGCTAACACTGTATGTCGCGACGGCGTTTGCACCTGTATGCCCGAGTTCCATGGTGATCCTTATACCGCATGTCGACCCGAATGTGTACAAAATCCGGATTGTCCATTAGACAAAGCTTGCGTTCGTAACAAGTGTTTTGATCCGTGCATTGGAGTGTGCGGGCAAAACGCAAAGTGCACAGTGATAAATCACACCCCAATGTGTGCCTGCCCAGATGGAATGTCCGGCAATGCGTTTGCTGCGTGTTATCCGGTCATTCAAGGTAAGATTGACAATCGTGTGTTATTTTCATACTAGAGACAATTATTAACTAAAGATTCCTGTCACAGGAATTATTGTTGCGAAAAAATTTAATTTACTCTAAGATGTCTTGAAACGAAAACGATTTCGATAATAATTGCTTTTGCAGATCAAACCATTATTGAGAATCCATGTAACCCATCGCCTTGCGGTCCAAATAGTAGATGTCAGAATTTTAATAATCAAGCAGTATGTACATGTATAACTGGATTCATAGGAAATCCGCCAGCCTGCCGACCCGAGTGCATAGTTAATACTGATTGTGCACTGAACGAAGCTTGCATCAACATGAAATGCGGCAATCCTTGCCTTGGTGCGTGTGGTATATCCGCTCGTTGCCAAGTGTTGAATCATAATCCAGTTTGCACCTGTCCTCCTGTATTTACTGGCGATCCGTTCATACGTTGTGTACCAAGACGTAGGTTTCTATGATTACTAAAAATACTAGACGCACATTTATCAAGCACATAACAATTTATATATTTTTATCTTAAAGCGGAAGATATTCCAAAACCGATAAACCCGTGCCAACCATCGCCTTGCGGTCCTAATTCTCAGTGCCAAATCATCAATGATACGCCATCGTGTTCTTGCACGATAGAGTTCATTGGGACACCACCAAACTGTAGACCGGAGTGCATTAGTAACAGTGAATGTCCGAGTCAAATGGCATGTATTAATCGAAAATGTAGAGACCCATGTCCTGGATCTTGTCACTCTCTGGCTAATTGCTACGTCATTAATCATGTGCCTACTTGCACGTGTCACGTCGGTTACACAGGCGATCCATTTGTTCAATGCATGATCATGCCCAGTAAGTTCAAATAGACTTGATTTCTAAGTATTTTTTTTTATAAACGCCTTATTGAGTGATTAGCATTGTATTTATTGTTATAATAATTCTTTTTAATATTACACTTTGATTATTATAGTAATACTACAACTATGAAACTTAATCAATAGAGTTCTATAATATTAAGAAGATATTAATTCGAAGTTGATGTTATGGATAGGATAAAATTATATTTTTTTAGGCGAACTACCAGCACCAAGACAACCTTGTCAACCATCCCCTTGTGGAACAAATGCCGTATGTAGAGAACAAAACGGCGTCGGTTCTTGTACATGTTTGCTTGAATATATTGGGAATCCCTATGAAGGATGTCGTCCCGAATGTACCATTTCGTCAGATTGCCCCGCACATTTAGCTTGCATTGGATCAAAATGTCAGAATCCATGTCCTGGTTCGTGTGGTACCAATACCAATTGTCAAGTTATCAACAATATTCCCATTTGCACTTGTATCCCTGGTTATACTGGCAATCCATATATAAACTGTATTTATCAGACTCTGAGCAGTAAGTAACATTAAACAAATGTAAGAAATTAATATACAAAGGCATATATATATATATATATAAGAAAATGATATATAAAAGTGATACTGTAAATATTATATTATTATAGTTTCCGATGAGAAGCATGAACCATGCAAGCCTTCTCCTTGTGGCCCCAACAGTCAATGTACCAATAATAATGGTCAAGCTGTCTGTTCCTGTTTGCTTCAGTTTATTGGAACTCCGCCAAATTGTAGACCGGAATGTTTAGTAAATTCAGAATGTGGTTCGAATCGAGCGTGTGTTAATCAAAAATGTGTAGATCCATGCATCGGCACTTGTGGTCGCGATGCTCAATGCAAAGTCGTACATCATAGTCCTATTTGTGTCTGCGCAAATGGCTATACAGGCGATCCTTTCATCTATTGCTTCGCGGTGGCAAGTATGTTCTGTAGAACACGATAGCTTTTTTTATAAAATTTTAAAATTTATTAAAATTAAGTTGATCTTATTAACTTTTGATTAATGCTATCTATTTTTATATGCACTAAGAATGTTAATATTACTTATACTTTTCCATAGTTTCGAATCCAGAAGACCAATATCTAAAGGACCCATGCTTACCCTCACCTTGTGGCCCCAATGCCTTATGCAGAGCCATTGGTGATGCACCAGCGTGCAGTTGCATGCAAAATTACATGGGTGTTCCACCTAATTGCCGACCCGAATGTTCAATAAATTCGGATTGTCCCGCTAATAGAGCTTGTATCAGAGAAAAATGTAGAGATCCTTGTCCAGGATCATGTGGCCTCTTAGCGCGTTGTTCTGTTATTAATCATACACCATCATGCATATGTCCTGAAGGCTATACTGGCGATCCCTTCATCAGTTGCAACGTTTTACCTCAGATACCTCGTAAGAACTTGAGTTTCCATCATGTTATTATTCTAGCAAGCATATTACTACTCTAAATCACTGCAATTTAATCTGTGCACATTTCAGTACTTCCCCCAGACCGATGCAATCCATCACCGTGCGGTCAGAACGCACAATGTAACAACGGAGTTTGCACATGCATACCCGAATACTTAGGAGATCCTTATGTCGGTTGTCGGCCAGAATGTGTGATTAATACTGATTGTCCTCGTGATAAAGCATGCATGTTCCACAAATGTCGCGATCCATGCATTGGGACATGCGGCGTTAACGCGGATTGTATTGTTGTTAATCATTTGCCCATGTGTAGTTGCCCAAGAAATATGACTGGTAGCGCATTCGTATCCTGTACACCGCTTCAAGGTTTGTACGATTCTCAAGCGCGATGAAAATATTCATTTCGAAAATATTTTCTGTAAGAGTGAAATAATTATTATTAAATAGATTCAACTATCATGAAACAACCGTGCAATCCGTCCCCATGTGGTCCAAACAGCCATTGTCGTGTGTCAAATAATCAAGCCATTTGCGCGTGCATTGCTGGCTTTAGAGGCACTCCACCGTCCTGTAGACCAGAATGTCTTATAAGTGCCGACTGTGCTCGCAACAGAGCCTGCAGCAATCAAAAATGCATTGATCCATGCCTCGGTGCATGTGGATTAACCGCACAATGTACTGTCGTGAATCACAATCCTATATGCAGTTGCCCGCCTTTGTACACAGGAGATCCATTTGTTCAATGTATTCGTCAACGTAAGAATTTCATGAAACTAGAGACTTATATTGTCATATATAATTAATATTACGTCAAGGCATTTATAACACTTTAAATTGCAGCGGAAGAACCACAACCACCCATAGATCCCTGTCAACCTTCACCTTGCGGTCCGAATGCAATATGTCGAGTCCTCAATGATGCTCCATCATGCTCTTGCTTGCCCCAATTTATCGGCACTCCGCCTAGATGTAGACCGGAGTGTGTTAGTAACAGTGAATGTCCTAGTCAACAAGCTTGCATTAACCAGAAATGTCGTGATCCTTGTCCGGGATCGTGTGGTAGAAATGCTGAATGTAGAACTGTCAGTCACACCCCGATATGTATTTGCGCCGGTGACTTTACCGGTGATCCATTTATCCAGTGCAATCCTCGACCAAGTAAGTTTTGAAGAAAAGTAACTATCACAAAAAATACGCATTATGTGATTTTTATTATAAATTACATTTGACATATTATTTTGATAATTAACAATATATGGCCCTCTATTTTAGTCGATACACCGCTAGTTCCATTAAATCCGTGCCAGCCGTCACCGTGTGGCGCAAATGCTATGTGCCGTGAAATTTCTGGCTCGGCTTCCTGTACTTGTTTGCCCGATTTCTACGGAAATCCGTACGAAGGTTGTAGACCCGAGTGTGTAATCAATTCTGATTGTACATCCAATCGAGCTTGCATAAGAAACAGGTGTCAGGACCCTTGCCCAGGAACATGCGGTGTCAATGCAATTTGCGAAATCGTCAACCATATACCGATGTGCAGCTGCCAATTGAGATATACCGGAGACCCATTCAGATACTGCGAACTCATGCAGGAAACTCGTAAGTGGATTCAAACATCTATCCGTTATTATCAGTCATTTACAGAAACACGTTTTATTTTTTTGATCGATCTTGCATAGCTCCTATAGGCGATCCTTGTCAATTGTCACCGTGCGGTCCGAATAGTCGATGTCTCAATGTAAACGGAAAAGCCAGTTGTTCGTGCCTGCCCACTTATCAAGGAATTCCCCCAGATTGCAGACCTGAATGTATTGTTAGCACAGAATGCCCTATAAATCGCGCATGTGTCAATCAGAAATGCGTCGATCCATGCCCAGGTGTATGTGGTATTAACGCTAAGTGTGATGCCCTGTCCCACAGTCCATTCTGCAGTTGCGGACCCAGTCAAATTGGAGATCCCTTCGTCAAATGTTTCGACATGCCCTGTAAGTCCCGGTTTAAAAGTTTACTGTGAGAACACATCGCGAACTGAAAGATAGTCCTGTATATGCGCGGAGATTATTATATAAAATTTTATTCCAGTGATGCCTGTACCAACATTACAAGTAAACCCTTGCGTCCCATCGCCTTGTGGGCCATTCTCCACGTGTCAGGACAAGGGAGGCTATCCATTTTGCACGTGTATGCCTAATTACATTGGATCGCCACCTTACTGCCGTACCGAATGTTCAATTAATTCTGATTGCACCAGTAATAAAGCTTGCATTAGAGAAAAATGCAGAGATCCCTGTCCTGGATCCTGTGGTTTTAATGCCTTGTGCACTGTAATCAAGCATACCCCGACTTGCACATGTCTCAATGGATACACAGGCGACCCCTTCAGCAACTGTTACCTGGCGCCCATGCGTAAGAACTTTTGTTGCCCACTTATAAATTCTTTTTTTTTTAATAAACTAATAATATAAAATAATCATTCTTTACACTTGCGTCTTTCGATTCCGACAGAAATTCCTACAGTAACATCAGACCCATGTAATCCGTCGCCATGCGGATTGAATGCCGATTGCCGTAATGGAATTTGCAATTGTATACCTGAATATCATGGTGATCCATATCGAGAATGTCGGCCGGAGTGCGTGCAGAATTCTGATTGTCCATTCAATAGAGCTTGCGCGAATAATAAGTGCGTGGATCCCTGCGTCGGAATTTGCGGCCAGAATGCGGAATGCGCGGTTATCAATCATGTATCTACTTGTAGCTGTGTCAAGGATTATGAAGGCGATCCATTCACTCTCTGTAAACGTGTGCAATGTGAGTCTTCCTATTTTTGTTTATTCTCTGAGGAATTCTGTCATTGAAAAAAGTCAATTAATTTTACTACCTTACATCTCGATAGCACGCGTCAAACCCTGCGAGCCCTCCCCTTGCGGACCTAACAGCATTTGTCGTGAATTCGGAGATCAAGCCTCATGTTCTTGCCTATCTGGTTACTTCGGTATCCCGCCAAGCTGTAGACCCGAATGTCTCGTTAGCACCGATTGCGAGCAGAGCAAGGCTTGCGTGAACATGAGATGTCGCAACCCTTGTGAAAACGCTTGTGGCCAGAACGCGCTATGTGTTGTGCGAAATCATAATCCAATTTGCAGATGCCCCGTTCAGCATTCCGGTGACCCGTTTATCAACTGTTTCCCCATAAGTAAGTAACTACCCTGCAAATAATGCAAACATCTAAGAGACATTGTATAGGCGTCTAAAATTTGAAAATGAGAAGGATAAATGTGTTTTTTGGATGTCTTCTTGACTCTTCGATTGTGTTTGCATTGTTGTATTTGAGATGTCTTTTCTTTAACTTTGAAACAAATAATGAATTTCTTTTTTTTATCACCAGCAACACCGGACGTAGAACCCACCAGGGATCCATGTTACCCCTCACCATGTGGATTGAACTCGCAGTGCGCGGTATCCGCCGATAATATACCCTCCTGCTCCTGTTCGCCCACCTTTATAGGATCTCCACCCAATTGTAGACCCGAATGCCATGTAAACAGCGAATGTCCCACCAATCAAGCATGCATTAAGCAGAAGTGTACCGATCCGTGTGTTGGATTATGCGGATTCAATGCACTGTGCCAAGTTACTTTGCACCAAGCCCGATGCACTTGTCCCGAATCATACACTGGAGACCCATTCACAGTTTGCTCTGAGATAATATGTAAGAAAATCCCCGCTACCTTTACCCGTAATAACTGACCTGATGGACATATTACTTCGGCATCTTGTCAATCAACATTTTAATCTCTAAAACTTGATTTCTTGAACTCTAGATCTTGTAAATATCCTTAGTGTACATAATTGATGTATTTAAAAGAACTGCACGTGTCAATTTTTTTTGTCACATATTGATCTTGCATTATTTTTTAAATGCTACATTCGACTATCATATATCGATACGTGACAAAATATCTTTGAATATATGTATTATATATATGTTACACTTTTATATGTATAAAAAACATGTACATTGCATGCAACAGACATATATGTATTTACTTTTGTTCTCATATGCAAATAATACTATATCTTTAAAAACATTAATTTATACATTAATATATACTGCATGTATAATTTTTAAATCGTAAAACTATGACTATGAAATTAATTATGTGTTTTCTGTTATTTTAGCCATTCCAACACCACCGGTATCATCTAAACCGTGCAGTCCATCACCGTGTGGAATAAATGCGTACTGCCACGAGAGATTTGACATAGCCATTTGCGAGTGCGTACCGAACTATAGAGGGAATCCGTATCAAGGCTGTCAACCCGAGTGCCTCGTAAATACTGATTGTTCAAAATCGCAAGCATGTATAAAAACGAAATGTCAAGATCCTTGTCCTGGTACTTGCGGCGTTGGTGCAACCTGTACCGTATCCAATCACGTCCCTATTTGTTCTTGCCCACTGCCAACAATCGGAGATGCTTTCACGCTCTGTCAAGTTCCTGTGGAAGGTAAGAGTTTGCTTATATCTTCTCTCTTTCTAATTACACTGTCCAACATCATTTTTCAATAAAAGTGTGAATAATTATTTCCGATGTACTTTGCCTATTGAATTCGTTAGTCAAATTTGGTTATCACATCATTTTGAGAAAATTTTGAGAAAAATAACATGAAAGAGATAAAACAATGATTAAAAAAATTTTGATTTGTTGCAACACTCATCATAACGAAATAAAATAAAATGCATTTTAAAATTTAACGTTGATTTTCGCGTGATTAATGAAATTAGAAAAAAATTTGCTGCTATGTCAAAAATCTTTAAAATAATCATTTTTCTCTTTAACATCCTTTTTCTCAAAATTGTGACATGATAATCAAATTTGGCTAACAGATTCGTATTCTGCAAACAAAAATACATCGAAAATGATTATATATTTTTTGCGTGTTGCAAAAAAAGAGATCAAATTTTGTCGAACAGCAGTGTTATGTATAATTTAATCATTTATCTTTTTAATTGAATAAAGAGCTCTTAAACAAAAGATTAAACGCTGTATCTTCCTTTCTTTTTTTTATGATAAACGTTATTAATTCCTATTATTATTTTTGTTTAGATACTAAGGAAATGGATCCGTGTTATCCATCACCGTGTGGTCCAAATACTATGTGCGAGAAAATTGGTAATACAGCAATTTGCAAATGTTTGCCTGGACTGCAAGGCGTTCCAACGAGTATAACTGGTTGTCATCCGGAGTGCGTCCTCAGCTCGGATTGTCCGGGTGATAAAGCTTGCATACAGAGTAAATGCAAAGATCCCTGTTCTCAGAATGTGTGCGGTAGCAAGGCAGTGTGCAAGACGATCAATCATAGTCCACTTTGCAGTTGTCCATCTCCGTTGATCGGCAATCCTTTTGAGGAATGTTATACAAAGATCGGTAAATATTGAAAAATTTTGAATTTTGTATGAAATATATTAATTCTCAGATTGTTTCGCTGTTATTATAAAATACACATTTTTGTTTTAGAAACTAATCCTTGCAGTCCATCGCCTTGTAATTACAACGGCGAGTGCAGAGTGAGAAATGATGTCGCTGTTTGTATTTATCCTGAATGCGTTATCAATTCAGACTGTCCGCGTGATAAAGCCTGCTTTTCGCAGAAATGCAAAGATCCCTGCATTGGTGCGTGTGGCATCAATTCTATCTGTCAAACCGTTAATCACAAACCAATCTGTTCCTGTCCAATTGGATTCATGGGTAATGCGCGAGTGCAGTGCACAATTCCAGCCCTTGAAGGTAATATTTACATCTGAAGAATGTATCAATACAATGTTAGATATATTTTTGAAAATAGATTTGTTAAATTATTATTAATTTAAAAAATTAATTCTATTTTCTTAAATATGCATATATTACATTATTTAGTAAATATTCAAATTATATATAGATAATGATCTAACGAAATACTGATATTAATAAATATATAAAAAAATTATTCTATATAGCATAGATATTCTATATAGCATAGATAAAGCATTAATGTATATCGAAAATAATTAATTTTAGAGTTAAATTTATGAAGAAATATGTTTTTTATTGTTGTGTGCATGATAATAAAATTTAAATTTTAATTATATCTTTGCAGAACCAATTCCAGAATGCACACAAAATTCCGAGTGCTCAAATGACAAAACCTGCTTCAATCAAAAATGCGTTGATCCGTGTACTCTTGATTCTTGTGGTCTTAATAGTCGCTGCCATGTGCAAATGCACAGAGCTATATGTATCTGCAATGATGGTTATACTGGATATCCTCAACAATATTGCCATCAACGTGCGTTGAACAAATATACATGTATTTAACTTTATATCTTTTAGTTATATAACACATATCAACTTTATTAATATTTTTTTACAGTCGGTTGTCGTAGCGATAGCGAATGCTCATTAATTCAATCTTGCATTAACAACGAATGTGTTGATACTTGCCTGGTTACACAGTGCGGCATTAATGCAATGTGTACTGCTGATGGATATCATAAAACTCGATGCTATTGTCCTGATGGATATACGGGTAATCCTTACGAAATATGCGAAAGACCTGAGTGCACTAGCGACAATGATTGCGCTCCATCTTTGGTCTGCCGCAACTTAAGATGTGTCAATCCTTGCAACTGTCCACCACCAGCATTGTGCAATGTTGTTAATCATCGGCCAATATGTAAATGTCCACCTGGTTACGTGGGTAATCCTTACACTTCGTGTCTCATGGGTAAGAATCTATTTTAATATTAGGTTTATAAATATATTTGTAAAGTATATGAGAAGTATATTAAATAAAGATAATCGTCATCACATATATGCAATTATGTATTTAATAGAATGAGAAATATGATTGTATATAAAGCCTTATATTATTAAATTATTATATCATTATTATATCATTAAATTATTGTTAGTAAAGTTGAGAAAATATATTTAACAAGTGATAATTTAGATGCCGTAAAAAATTTGCAAAGTAACAATTAGTTATGATTTGATAATATACTTATGTAATATTTATTGTTATTTTAGATCTGTTAGAACCAGAGACCGAATGTCAAGTCGATGCCGACTGTCCTAGCAAATTGGCATGTTTCAATGGCATTTGCAAAGATCCATGTACAGAAACGAAACCATGCATTGTTAGTGCTAAATGTAGCGTTGTAGATACTTTACCGATGAGAACAATGATTTGCGAATGTCTGCCAAATTTTGCTGGCGATGCCACCGTTGCTTGCGTGCCAGGTAGACTTTTATCCAAACAAATATACATATACATTAATATACATTAATATAGAAAAAGATATCTAAATAAAATAAAATGAATTATTTTTTTAAAAATAATCGAAATTTTCAAATAAAATTAATTCAATTAACTGTATACGGTAAAACATTGATAATTGAATTACGAATATTTTGTGTATTTGCAGTGGACAAACAAATTGCTGCGGTATGCGAGAGTGATTCACAATGTACACCGGATATGGCCTGTCTAAACCGTCGATGCATCAATCCATGCACCGTTAATCCATGCTCACCAAATGCGGAATGTCATATTGAAAATCATCGCCGTACGTGTCAGTGTCCCCATGGATACGTCGGTGATCCATTCATAAATTGCTATGAAAGTACTGTATACTTTTTTTCATTTCTTAATATAAGCGATCATACGTTTTTTATATCTCTGCCTTTTACATTTACAGAAAATATAGTTCTTGCGGAATGCAGAATAAACACTGAGTGTCCATCTGACAAAGCGTGTATAAATCAATTGTGCCAAGATCCATGCTCCAGCAATCGTTGTGGTCTAAATGCGGAATGCATCACGATTAATCATCATCCTTCTTGTCACTGCCAACATGGTTTAGCCGGTGATCCACAAGCTCAATGTTTCAGACGTAAGTTTCTTATAAATTCTAAAAATTGTCACATTGCCAGCATAAAATGTATTTATAAACTTTAAAATAATTGAAATAATCATTTTCTTTGATTTTTTAAAAGAACAACAATAAGTCTAGTGCATCTTAATGACAAGATCTCAAACATGTTGAAAATTAATTTAAAAAATTTTTATTTGGATACGTAGCACTTATTTGTCTCTATTGCACATATTTGTCTCTTTTCTTTCAGCGGAATGTAAAACAGACAATGACTGTCCTTATGATAAAACCTGCCGCAACGATAATTGCATCTCTCCATGTTTCATTGGCGATGTTGTGTGCGGTCGGAGTGCAGAATGCAGAGCGGTATCTCATAGAGCCCAATGTATCTGTCCGCAAGGTACTCAAGGTGACCCACGTGTGGCATGTATTTCTGCGATCTGCCATTACAATGAAGATTGCGCTGATCATGAAGCCTGTGACAGACTGAATAGAGTTTGCAGACCGGTTTGCGATGACGATGCGTGTGGCGAAACCGCAATTTGTGTCGCGCGCGATCATCAGCCGAAGTGCACATGTCCTCTAGGTACTACCGGAAATCCCTATGTAACATGCATTGGTATGTTGAGTTTTAAAATTTTATTGTTACTTTGTTGTTAACTTTATCGGAAAAAAATTTATTTAAAATTGGTCTATAACAGAGATAGTTTTAAGGGGTTCTGATATATTTGTGATTCCTAGGTGAACCTTCTATTGAGCCGGAATGCACGCAGGATAATGAATGCACATTGAATCTCGCTTGTATTAATACTAAATGTCAAGATCCATGTATATCCGCTGGTATGTGCACCAGTGAACAGGAATGTAAAGTCTTGAACACGGAACCACTTCGTACGATGATCTGTTTGTGTCCATCGAACACGATCACTGATGTTAATGGCCAGTGCAAACAGATTGGTACATATCAATCTTATACGAAATGTATAATATTTTGTATTATTATTCCATAACTTGTTTAATTGTCTATGGATGCATTGCAGTGTTGGGCGATGTACAATGTCATTTAGATCAAGATTGCGCCAACTACGAGACGTGTTTGAATGGAAAATGCGTCGATGCTTGTTTGACAACTCAGTGCGGTTTTAATGCGCAATGTAAATCCACGTCTCACACGGGTATCTGTTTCTGTTCTCAGGATTTTACCGGCAACGCCTACATAGAATGCATAAGAGGTATATAAATGCAAAAATTTTAACTTTATTGTTATCTTTTATTTTTTAGAATATATATATATATATATATATATATATATATATATATATATATATATATATATNTNTATAATAATTATATNTNTNTCTCTNTNTCTCTACGTACCGTACCG
>NW_012130120.1:835301-846677 GCF_000143395.1 Atta cephalotes | reverse complement strand
TAAGAACGGTTAGTAATAAGTAACTAATTTAAAACTTTAAATTTTATTATTNTTATTTATTTATATATATATATATATATATATATATATATATATATATATATATATAATATGCATTAATATAATTTCTGTTGCAGTTCCAGTTGTTCCATTGCCAGGACCTCGACCAGAATGTTATACAAACAGTGAATGTGCGCGCGACAAGCAATGCATAAATTCACTTTGCGTAAATCCGTGTGTTGCTGGTGATCCATGCGGCAAGAGCTCTCTGTGCCATGTTGACAACCATAATCCGATTTGCAAATGCCCGATTGGCTATATCGGCGATCCTAAAACCAAGTGTATACCACGTAAGCATTATTAGGAATAAAAAATATATTTTGGAAAAATTGTAACAATTTTATCTCATATTACGATATTTTTGATTGCAGCGGAGATCACGCCTGAATGCGTATCAAACAGCGAGTGCGCAGGAAATTATGCGTGTGTCAACGGCATGTGCATTAATCCTTGCAACTGTGGACTCAATGCCAAATGTAACGTCATAAATCATTATCCTTCTTGTGTATGTCCTCCAGGCTATTCTGGAAATCCTCAATTAGGATGTTTTAAACGTAAGTAGCATTTATTCTATTCTTTTTATACAGTGAATTTTATATAGCGAATGAAATTTATAACTTAATTATAATAGTTTTAAATCGGACCGATGAGAATAAATTTAATTAAGTAAGAGAAATATTATCGGTCAAAGCGGAGCTTAGCGCTTAAATATTTCGGTACGAATTTATATACATTTAAATAACTTAATAAACCGCGCGCCAAAATCTTTTTCGATTTTGAAACGCACATATGAACAGAACTAGAGTAATAATATCATATTAATGACACGTAATTTAATAATATAATTAATGCTAATAAGCATTTTGTAAGAACATTAATAATTTAATGTTAATAAAAATCTTAAAAACTGCAAATAATTTATTATTATAGCAATTATTTGCAATTTTTTAAGATTATATGTTAATATATTTATAATATGTTTATAGTATATGAATTATTTTAATTGCGATTACATCTTATTATTAATGGCGCGACTTAATCATCTTACTAATAGGACACTATTCCGGATCACAAGAATTACAAAAAAAATCTCATAATTTTTAATGTATTTCTTTTCATGATTATCTATTTCAGTTGATTGTGAATCTGACAGCGAATGTGACTACGCAGCTACCTGCTATAATGGCCAATGCGTGAATCCTTGCATCTTGGACAATAAATGCGCTATCAACGCGGAATGCTACGGCAAGAATCATCGGTCGGCTTGTCGTTGCGGTCCGGGTTATTATGGCAATCCGCAGATTCATTGTGAAAGAGTTGAGTGTAATACCGATCATGATTGTCCCCACAATTTGGCTTGCAACGACGGTCGCTGTATAAACCCATGCGCCGAGAATTCACTTTGCGCGCAGAATGCGGTTTGTTACGTTCAAGATCACATTGCATCCTGCCGTTGCCCCGAAAACATTCCGCTGGGAAATCCATTCTCTTATTGCGAGCGGCATACCGCAGTGGAAATAGAGGAGCCTGAATGCAAAGTCGATATCGATTGTTTAGACAAGTTGGTGTGCATTCGGGAGAAATGCATCGATCCTTGCCCGGTCATCAAACCATGTCTCGAAAATGCTCGTTGTGATGTTCTCGATACGGTACCCGTAAGGACCATGATTTGCACCTGTCCTGAGGGTTGGATCACCGATGTCGACGGTGTTTGCAGGCCAAGTAAGTAAAGCTAAATATTATTTGAATCGATCAATTAAAAACAATATATTGGTTATCCATAAATTATTTTATGGATAACCCATTTTAAAATAATTGGTTATCCATAATTTTTTTTAATGTTATAGTACAATTGACGGTCATTGGAACGTGTACGACGAACGACGATTGCAGTGATCGTGAGACGTGTATTAACAGGCAATGTCGCAACCCCTGCAACTGCGGTACTAATGCGGCTTGCTACGTAAAGAATCATAAACCAATCTGCTCGTGTGAGCAGGGCTATCAAGGCAATCCCGAGATCGCCTGTTATTCCGTCGAGTGCCAGCACGACAGTCAGTGCACGCTCGATAAGACCTGCAAGAATAATAACTGTGTGAACCCATGCCTGGTCACAGATCTATGCGGTACCAATGCCGAGTGCTTCCCGAACAATCACGTAGCCGATTGCCGTTGCCGTAAGGGCTATCATGGTAATCCCTTGGATCGCTGTCGCGTGATCGGCTGCTACAGTAATGGCGACTGTCCAGGCGATCACTCGTGCATCAACATGCAATGTATCGATCCTTGCATCCATGACAATCCCTGCTCGCCTCGCGCGGAATGCAGAGTCCTAAATCACTTGCCAATATGCCGCTGCCCATCGGGCTTCACCGGAAATCCGTACATCAATTGCCAACTAGAAGTCAGACCTGAATGTAGAGAGGACAGTGACTGTCCGGATTCACTCGCTTGTTTGAGCAACAAATGCCAGATTCCATGCCCGATCATACAACCATGCACTGAGCCGTCTGAGTGTCGGGTTCTACCGACGCATCCGATACGCACCATGGTATGCGTATGCCCTAGCGGATATGTTAGCAGCGGCAGTGGTACTTGTCGAGCTACCAAACCGATTCTCAAAATCGAATGTACCAAGGATGATGATTGTTCTTCGGAACGCTCCTGCGTGAACGCGATCTGTAAGGATCCCTGCGCGTGCAGGCCTAACGCGGTTTGCAATGTCATCAATCATAAGCCGATATGCTCGTGCACGCTAGGATATGACGGAAATCCGGATATTCTTTGTACAAGAGGTACTTTTTTGTTTTGTTGTTTGTAGTCAAATTATAATTTTTCCTCGCTTAAGAGGAAATTTCACGTTAATAAAGAGTTATATTTTCTAATGATATATATTTTTATGTTGTATTTTGATATTTAGTTGCAGGATGCAAAACGGACAATGATTGCAGCGGTTCACACGTGTGTGTCCAACGCAATTGTGTACCAGCGTGCTCGCCATCCTTGGCCTCTTGCGGCAAGAACGCCGTATGTCACGGCATCCATCATAAGGCTATCTGCGAGTGTCCACCAGGTTTTGGTGGCAATCCGCGGGTCTCCTGCGTCCTGTTAGGATGCAGGACTAATTCCGATTGTCCTACCAATAAGGCTTGTATTAACAATCGCTGTGAAAATCCCTGTATACAGAATCCATGTACTGACAATATGGACTGCAATGTTTATAATCACATTGTGGAATGTGCGTGTCCACCTGGCTACATCGGCGACATTAAGTCAGGCTGTACTAAAGGTAAAAGAAAGATCTATTTCAGCTTTGCTGAAATTAATATATGCACATAATTAGTTCTTCAGTTTTAATTTCTCGCTGGATCTTTTTGTAGTTAAGGAAAAGTGCAAAGCAGACAATGAGTGTCCTTCCCAAACTGCATGCTTCAATGGACAGTGCATTAATCCGTGTACTAAGATCGCACCGTGCGGTATTAACGCCGAATGCAAAGTTCTGGATACCAGTCCAATCAGGACCATGATATGCGAATGTCTCCCAGGATACCGTGGAAACGCGATTATCCGTTGTGATCAAATTCCAGCGGAAATCTGCCCAATTGGGAAAGGACAGATTCGCGATGAATACGGCAATTGCGTCTGCCCACCTGGATTCGGTAAGGATGCAAACGACGTCTGCATACCTTGTCGCAAACAATCTAATATGGTGATAAACGAAGAAGGCTTCTGCGTGTGCGATTTAGAAAAGGGCTTCAGTATAGATGAATATGGTCGTTGTGTTTGTCCGACGCGATACGGATACGAAATAGATACCAAAGGATATTGTAGACAAAGTAAGCTGGTTATTCAATTTCTTATATTGATCAAGAGGTGTTTTACGATTCCTCATTTCACTAATCTATCATCGCGGTTAATTTCAGTTGGTGTAATCGAGTGCAGACATAATGACGACTGCGCCGACGACAGATATTGCGATAAAGTCACTCATACTTGCCAAGATCCTTGCAAGAAGCAACAGTGTGGCGTGCACGCGCTTTGTAACACTACCAGACATCAAGCTATCTGTATCTGCATTAATGGCTATTTGGGCAATCCATACACTCAATGCTGTACGTTGAAAATTTGTAAAAATAAACGCGTAGTTTCGATAATTTACAATAATTTAAAAGATTTTACATATATAAGTTTTTAGAACATACATTCGATTTTTAAAACGTACCATTTTTTTCCGTGAATTATATTTTTTATAAATAATAATAAATTAATCGATATGGAGTAACTTTCGTCTGAAAAATTCTTTTAATGCTTATGTTTCCTATCTTTTAGATGACAGAAAGGATGGTCGAACAGATTTCCCTAGACCGGAAATGGATGTAAGTTGCCTATCAGATGGAGTACAAGTCGTAATACATTTGCAAGATCAAGACTTCGACGGGGTCTTGTACGTTAAAGGTCGTAGCAAAGATGAACAATGCAGACGAGTTGTCTCGATACCGGCCGAAACTGATCATAAAACCGAAACGTTCAAAGTTGCATTTGGCAATTGCGGACTCATACATGTGAATGTTAGTTGAATAACATTGTATATCATAACTGCTTCAATGACTTGTTGCATCGAAAGATATTTACATTATCTTGATTCTTTTTAGGGACAAGCTAGCTTTGTGCTCGTTATACAGAAACATCCGAAATTGATGACTTACAAGGCACAAGCTTATCATATTAAATGTATATACCAAACTGGAGAACAAAATGTTACCCTTGGTTTTAACGTCTCTATGTTGACGACTGCCGGAACAATCGCTAACACTGGTCCACCTCCTATATGCGTAATGAAAATAGTTGCACAAAATGGAAATGAAATTAACTCTGCCGAAATTGGAGATAATCTAATGCTTCAAGTGGAAGTTCAACCTTCAAGTAAGTGCCGTATTTTATTTTTAATAATGTTTCATGTGTAATTTCAATTATTTATTTAATTATTTAAACATCAATTTAATCCTGCTGTAAAATATGAGAATAAATAATATTGCAGCTATTTATGGTGGATTTGCGCGAAATTGTGTCGCTAAAACGATGGAAGATAATTTAGAGAACGAGTACATCGTAACGGATGAAAATGGTTGTGCGACAGATCCCACCATATTCGGAGAATGGGAGCAAAATCCTGATACTCAATCATTAATGGCTAGTTTTAATGCGTTCAAATTCCCTAGCAGTGACAATATAAGATTTCAGTGCAATATACGCGTATGCTTCGGACGCTGTCAACCTGTGAGTACTCGAAACCATTTACTCGTAATCATTTTATATATATATTTCATTTAGCTGAAATGCCAGCTTTGACAATAAAAATATATTTCTTCTATCATCAGGTAAACTGTCGCGGTTATAATGCCTTTGGCCGTCGTCGTAGAGACGTTGATTCCGAGATTAACGATACATCTCTAAGTGTATCCGATGGATATGAAGGTCAACTTCGTGAAGAGATAACTATTCAATCGAACTTAATATTCACTCTGGAAAGGAGAGAGGAGAGGTATACAGCAGATCCAGCTGAAGGTAAGGCATAACACGTGTAAAAAAATACTGTAAAAGATGATGATTTGAAATGTGGCAAGTGTCTTGAAATAATTTACCGTCACTCTTTTAAAAAAATTATCACAGGCATCTAAAAATTAATTCATAAATTACCTAGCATGGCTAGATAAAAGCCACTATCTTTTATGGTGATTCTTATGCGTATTAAAATAAAAGATTATTAAAATAAAAGAAGTAATCATTTTTGTGATACCTTTCAGCTCCTTCAGCACAAAGAGTGGAAGATATCTGTGTTTCTATGGTCGGCTTTATCATAGCATTAATAATTACGGCACTTTTGGCATTGGTTGCCGTAGCTATTGCTGTGTCATGCTGGCTTATGGCGTATCGACGTCAGCCAAAGACTGCTGGACCACTGCCACACCCACCAGAGTTCCCAAACCCCTTGTTCACTACTGAATCTGTAGCTGAACCTTCTCCTGACTATCACCTATCATAAGTTCGTTAGAATAATATTTTATAAATAACGTACATTTTTTATAATTCTCATGGAATGCATTTCAGACCATTCGTCCTATTGGTCGGTTTTGTATTTCGGTGTACAACTCCTCCAGTGACTATCACTTCTCTTTGTACTCTCTTTTCAAGGGTTCAAACAATAAGTCACTGTTATACGTTATGAGTCATGATATATACATACTATTTATGGTGATGGGTTCGCTTCCATTATCTACTTGCGAGTAAAAACACGGGACTATCTTTTCTTCGTGTATCTTTCTTGTATTATTTTCTCTAGTCAGTGGAGGATTTGTTAAATATAATGCTGCGATTTTTAATTCCTGTGTAAAGTCAACGAATTAGTCTAATATAGCTTTCTTATGATGAAAATAGGTAATTGTACATTTTCTCTAATAAATCGCTAACGAAATATTTTTAAAAATTTTGTTATCTCTTATTCTTTTTTCCCCTTACCCTGTTATGTATAGTTTATGATATATAATATACATACGTAATTATAAATAACTTTAAACATAAATAATTTTAATTTATTTTAGTAACTACATTAATAACACATATATGTATAAATATCTCATAATATCATTAGATACAATGAACTTATACATTAAGCATTATTTTATTATTAAATAAGAAAGCTAATGTAATATCAATATATTAATATAATTTTTATATTGTGAAATGTATTTAATATAATTTATAAAAATGGAAAGTTATATAAATAATTTTACATACAATTTAAGCTTTATTCATCGATATCTTAATTCTAATTTGCTTTACGCTATTATAAAAACACAGTCAAAATATTTTCTTGTGGAAATTATCCTTTAATAACCGCGATTGGCCGCAGTTTGATGCATTTCTTGGAAATTCCAGCTGCGTGACAAGTATTAACAACGTCTGTTACATTCTTATAGGATTCCGGTGCTTCTTCCATAACCAATTTTGGTGAAGCAACTCGAATAGATATACCTAATTGTTCTAATTTTTCCAAAACTTGCATGTAATCCAAGTTTCTACGTGACTTTGCTCTTGAAAGAGCACGGCCCTGTACATACATTTTTTGTATATAGAGATAGTTTTCATATTTTCCTTTATGTAATATAAATATATTATTTGTATGAAGTTATTTGTAAAATTAAAATTACATTGATATAAATGATATATAATATATGTATATAAAATTAATAAATTCTATACTTACGGCACCATGACATGTTGATCCAAATGTTTCTTTCATACCCTGTTCTGTCCCAGTCAAAACATAACTGCATGTACCCATTGTACCACCAATTAAAACTGGTTGACCTGTTAACTGATAATCTACAGGAATCAAAGGATGGTGCGGTGGAAAGGCTCTTGTTGATCCCTTCAAGTAAAATACATTTACATACATTTGATAAGAATTATATTATAATATATTCATATCAAAATTAAGCTATTATTCACAATTGTAATGTATATCTTATAAACACTTACCTTTCTATGAACTAAAAGTGTCTTTTGTTTTCCTTCAACTATATGTTCTTCTATTTTGGCAATATTATGAGACACATCATAAATAACATGCATATCTAAATCATCGGGAGACGAGTTGAATTGTTTTGCAAATGCCTATTAAAATATATATATTATGTATTATTTTGTATTTCTATTAATTAGTATTTATATATATGTTCTTTAAAGTACCTGTCGGCTAAGGAATGTCATAGAACTTCTATTAACCCAAGCAAAATTAGCAGCAGCTGCCATTGCTTTCAAATAATCTTGACCTTCTTGAGATTTAATATGAGCACATGCAAGTTGCCTGTCATTGGTTTCAATATTGTCACGTTTCATAGCTTTTTCCATTTGTACAAGTGCATCTGAAATGTCACTTTGTTGTATAGAACAATTTTTAATAGTTTCTAAATATAATATACAAGGAGAAAAAGAAACAAAATCATGTATAATGTATAATCATGTATAATGTATAACCTGTAGCAACTTGATGACCAAATCCTCTGCTTCCCGAATGAATCATAACACAAATTTGTCCTTTTTCTTCAATACCCATTTTATATGCAGCCCATTTATCATATATTTCATCTACTACTTGAATCTCTGCGTAATGGTTTCCAGCTCCTAATGTACCTAACTAATATAAAATTATTTATAAATATTAGAGATGCATCCAGTATCAAGAAATTTTCCGGTATTTTTTTAATATTTGACTCGGCAATATATTTGGCTGAAATTTTATATTAAAAATTTGCGTTATTGATGTAGAATTCTATTCTTTTCAGCTGAACTTTTTGTACAATTTATGGTTTTGCATAATTATGCATAGTTTATGCCGAGATAAAATATATATAGATTGTCGGAATTTTAATTTTTTAATTCTTTAAATTTTGACTTCAGATTTGTAATCAGCAACCTCAAAATCTTCCATATTAAAATTCCATATTAAAATATATTTACTAGAAAAAATTGCAAATAATTTAAAAATATGATTTTATAGATATCTATTATGTTATCATACTTGAGGAAGTCCGCGTTTCTTAGCTCTCATTGACACTTTTGATGGATCAGCGTTAAGCATTCTTCCATATTCTTCACAATGTTCTTTATCTTCAGCCCAAATGTAACCTAAATACATTTTATATGAGTACTTTTATTATTTAATATATATTATTTAATATATTATTTAATATATATTTTTATTATTTAATATATATTTTTATTTCATCAATAACTTTTGTTTCATATTTTTTTCCCTTACCTTCTCTCAAAGACCAATCCATTCCCATTTCTAACGCTTCCTCTAAATCCCGTGCATTCATTGGTATAATTCCTTTAGATCCAACACCAACTGGAATGTGATCAAACATACTTTGCGCAAGTTGTTCCTAGAAAAAAAAGGTTTTTTTTATGTAAAATGTATAGCACAGATATATACATTATTACTATTTTATAGTGCATAAAATTATAAAAACAATTATTAAGAAGAAAATGGTATTACTTTTATTGGTAAGACGTCTCTCTCGAATAAATTTGTTCGTAATAAACGAACACCACAATTAATATCAAAGCCTACACCACCAGGTGATACAATTGACTTTGGATCATCCATATCAAATGCTGCCATATTACCTAAATGTAATATACTCATTCATTATTTTATTATTTCATTCATTTGATATAGTCAATTATTACAGACTATTTAAAATTCATGTGTTGGACAAAAATATAAGAAAATAAAAGATGATATATACCAATAGCAAAGCCATAGCCAGAGTGTACATCTGGTAATCCGACAGACCTCCATACAATACCAGGTAAAGCAGCCACATTAGCAATCTGTTTCATCCCAGGAAGGAAGCCTCCAACTGCACCTGGCCGACATGCATTGCGCAACTCATCAAACATTAATCGCTCCAATGTATTATTTACATAAAACACTCCTTCAACCTTTAATCATAGTTTATTTATGTAGATAAAGACAGATAAAAACATGTAATATTAAAAATATCATGAAAGTGCTATATACATATGTTTCTTAATATCTTATTCTTACATTTTACATATACATATAATATACATATAATAGAAAAAAAATTACCTTCATGTTAGGTTGAAAGCCTTTCTTGATTCTCCAACAACATTCATTTATTTTCTCCAAATATTTAAGCTCCTCTTGATATTGCCTTACAACCATTTTTCTAAAAAATAAAAAAATAAAATTGCATATAACGTAAAGTATATAGCAAGTATATAGCAATAAATTTAAAATAAAGAGTCGCACAGTTAAAATACAAATATAAAAGATATAAAATGTATGCTGTTTTCAGTCAAGCCTTATATTTAAGACTTTCTTAAATTTATCTTTAGGTGCTCTATGATTATTTTATTGGCCAGAACATCTAAAGATGAACTTAAGGATTAATTATAAAACTTATACCTTAAATATAAAATTATAAATACGAGTAATAGTTACATATTAAAAATAAAAAACAATAATATTATATATAAAAAAAACTTTTTTTTGAAGATTATGTATGCTGTAATTGTGCTTTTAAAAAATAAAGAATATCTTACAGAAGATGCGTTCCATTTTATGCAATGTGTGCATGATGTTTCATTTTATACTTCCTTAATATTCAGTGAATAACAAAGATAAAATAAAACATCATAATTGTGTAAAATAGGAAGCCTTAAATATAAGGCTTGATTATGAATACGGGCAGACTAATGTTCTGATCATGATGTAAAAGGATCTTGATTTACTCTCTCTCTCTTACATCTTGATTCTGATCTCACTATATATTAATCTCTTTGTGTGCATGTTGGAACAATACTTACACAGTACTTACACAATTATGTAAACAATTCTGATATGCAACACAACACACCAATCTTTTCAAGTCTTCTGATGAATCTTCTATGTTATTACAACTCCACTGTGATTAGAGATTCTAGGATAATTCGCCCTGTATATTATCGTCTGTAAGTATACATCAGAAAGAAACCTGAGAGAGGACATGATAGTCCAAAACTAAATATCGATTTATCTGCAGCCTTGAAAAGTGGACATATGTACCCTCAGAAAAGTGAACCTTGCTATGTAGTTTACATCCACTTTTTCAGAGGGCAGCATTTTGCAGTTTTGGGCGATCATGTCCTCTCTCAGGTTTCTCTCTGCTTCCACCATGGTAATGTTTGTAAACTGTTTACTGTAGCATGTCAAATCGAAGAATATCCGAGAGATAGTGTGCAGATGAGGATTGCATGATTCATTGCTTGATTGCTATCGCGAAAAAATGGTTCGCACTGACTGGGATCGGTTATTATCCGTAAATGCTTCATCTTTAACAGACGAAGAAATCGAGGATCTTTTTCCCGCTGTGGTTCGATGTGACGTGGACGAGATTGCTGACATACATGGTTTGCGGACGCTTGTGAGACTGTCACAAGAAATGTTGACTTATAAAGATAATCAAGTACGGAAATTATTTTTTATTATTATTTATTCACGTTAAATTATTGATATACTAATGTCTACTATATCGTTATAAATATGCTTTCTATATGATGATACTTAATAGCTTAATATTTATTTTCATTCAAAAAAAGTTTGCTCACAAAAATAAATTTTCCTCGTTAATATTTTAAGTGTAAAATAATTCTATTAATATTAGGTCGAGGCTTTGCTTCTTGAGTGTGGCGAATTAAAAGAAATGATAGCTTCATTACGTCCAGAGACTGCTAAACGAAAGA
>NW_012130120.1:810877-835281 GCF_000143395.1 Atta cephalotes | reverse complement strand
CAATATCTTGACAGATCGTGGTATAACTGCAGCAAAACAAGAAAATGATGGTTTTTATTAGAGTAAGTTTTTTTTACTTAGTGTACCATTAAGTATTTTGTTTTATATTTTGTACAATAATCTAATTTTGTATATAGGATACAGATTTAAAGAGACATTCAGATGCACAAGGCAAAAGTGAAAAAGTTAAGACACTTATGGCTGAATTAGAGGTAAATATATATAACAAAGTGTTTACAGTAATAATAATAATACATTTTCTTTGTATCATTTTTTATTTTTTAGAATTTGGATAAAGAGAATGAGAATCTTAAGGAGCAGCTAACAACATTGAAAGATGAAATGGAAGATGCAACAGAAAAAATGAACGAAGTGACTGAAGAATTTCGTTCAGCACAAATAAAAATTGTGGAATATAAAGGTTTTTTATATGAATAATATACCTATTTTTTTTATGAATTTGATGTTTTGATAAATATATAAATGCCATGTCATTACAGAAAAGATATTGAAGTTGGAGCAAGAAAATGCAGCTTTAGTTATTCAAATAGAAGAATTAACAGTACAACAAGTAGATAGAGACAAATTGCTGGATGAATTTGGTATAGCCATTGATGCTAGAATATCTGAATGGAAGGTATTAAATAAATTTGGTATAATGCTTATAAAAGAATTTAGAATATTTTTAAAAAATATGTATATGAATTTATATGATTTATGTTATAAGGACGTATTAGATGAGAAAGACATGGAGATAACACGTTTGAAGGAAAGCTTATCACATTCTTTAATGCAGTCGATTACATCAGTAAAAGAAGAAAATAAAACACAGATTGTTCAGCTAAATGACGAAATAGTTCGTAGGGATGCGATTATAGCTGAATTGCAAACTAAACTTTCTGAAGCAGTCGTTGAAATAAATGAGAGTGCTGCACTTATAGAAAAATTAAAAGGAGAGACACATGGGTATATAGTCTTTTATATTTATCCTATTTGTAATATCTTTCTAATTGTTTTTGAAAATTATTAATTCATTTTACAGGTCTGTAAAAAGTGATAAACGAAAAGAACAAAAAAATTTATTGAAAAAAATACAAATTGCAAATGAAAAGATTTCTAACTTAGAAAACGTATTGTCACAAGCACAGAATGATGCCACGTCACAGAGTAGTAAAGTCAGACATTTATATTTGCATATTTAATTTATACAAGACTGTATAAAAAATTATTGCCATTGTTTATTTTTTTAAACTATAAATCTCTTGTTTAAGAGTTAATTTTTTTCTGAAAAAGTTAGGAAATATGAAAATTTTTTAAATTATAATTTTTATCATTTTTTAGTATTAAATATTTCATTTTATTTGAAAAATTTGAAAAATTATTTGAAAATCAAGCAATTAAAAAAATCATATTAATAAATATATAATAAAAATGGCAATAATTTTATTAAATACTTATTTGCTAAATAATATATTAAATGATAAATTTTTTATGTAGTTATGCGAAGTATTATCTACATTAAAAAAATATGAAGATGGAAATCAGACTTTAGCTAAAGCATTAAACGAAATTAAAGAATTAAAAATTAAAATTGATCATAAGAATGAATATATTGAAGATTTAGCCAATGTTATTAATAAATTGGAGATATTAAATTCATATCAAGAAATGGAGATCTTAACTCTTAGGTAAAATTTTCTAAAATATTAATTTATATTCCTTATCCCTAAAAAAGGAAATAAGTATAACTTTTTTTTCCATATCATAACAGAGAAAAATTAGGAATTCCAGAGGATGAATCGATATCGATTAAAAATGTTGTAGCGAAACGTAAAGAGGAATCAAAGAAAATGGAAGAATTTATTCAGCAAAATAAAAGCCTTGTAGAAGAAAATTTAGAATTAAAATCAGATGTAAGATTATTTATGAAAAATTAACTTAGAACTTGTGTATAAAATATATATGTATGTTTTCTGTTTGAGATAATTTATAATGATATATACTAGAGGAAGTCCTGTTACAAATTTTTACTTTTTGTAGATAAGAATGTTAAAATATAAATTGAGTAAGTCTGAGAAATTAGATATTTCAAACAATTTAGGTGATTCCAGTAATCAGTTTTTACATTCGACTAAATTAGTGGAATCAGAAAATATGCAAATATCTTCCAAAATAGATATTTCTGAAGTTAATCAAAATATTCAGATACTTATAGAAGAAAATGAGGCACTTAGAACGGGCATGCATGAGATTATGGACAGTATACGCAATCAAGATGGTGAATTTTCGCTAACTTTAACGGTACTTTAGTATTGCACACATTTCCATTTCTGACACTGTATTTTATTCTGCTTAATTATTTTTTATTTAATATGAAATAAAATCTGCTAAACCTATTTAATTTTTCTATTTGATTTGAGTAGATATAGAACATTGCTATTTTTGTATTTTTTTAATAGTGTCTTAAAAAAAAACTAATATTTCACATTTCTCGTTTTAGGTAAGAGTGAAGTGGAAATACAATCCAGTACATTGGAACGATTATTAGAAGCTTTAGACGTTAGACATTTAGCTGGTTGGTACCATCCAGCTATGAGATTGCAAGAACATCTTAATGTTGTACAGGGTAGTAATGCTGAGTTAAGATCACAACTTAAAACGCTGAGGTATTTTTCGAATTTGTTATCAAAGTAGTACTACTATATTTTCTGTTATAAACAATGATATAATTGATATATTATCTTTATTATAATTTATAAAATATTATCATGTGATTTACAGAAAAGAATTGCAAAGGAAGGATAATATTTTGCAAGATTTAGCAATAAATAAAGATATAGATTTTGAAAAATTATATGAGAAACATGGGGAAGATGAAGTGATAACAATGTATCTTGCAGAAATGAAAGCTTTACAAATGGCATATAAAAATGAAACAGAGGAATGGGAGAAGCAGAAAGATTTATTAGTTCAAGAAAATAATGAGTTGACAGATGAGATAGATGGTCTTAAAAAGCAATTAGAAATTTATAAGAAAAATTGGCAGATTATTGAAAATGGAGATGACGAAGCTCAGAAAGCCTTTGCAGCAAAAACGACAGAATATGCGGATATTGCTAATGAAATAATAGTAATGAACAGAAAAAATGCTAGTCTTCAACAATTGCTTAACAAGGAAACTAATAGATTATATGAATATCAAAAAGAAATAATTAAAAAAGAGAGTGATTTTAATAAAACGCTTACTGAGGCAAATAAATATAGTAAAACGTTGCTATCAGAAATTTCACTCTTGCAGAGTAATTTATATAATTCTGTGAGTGTAATAGTGTATAACGAATTGAAAGAAAAATATGAGGAATTGAATATACGTCATCATGCTTTGTTAGAAACTATTATGGTATCTCCTAGTTCTAACGAAATATTATCTTTGAAAACAGAAATAGAGGCAATAAGACAGGAGAAAGGGCAATTAATTGAAGATTTGCGGAAAACAAATTACGAGAATGATGATTGTTTACAACAAAGATTGAAAGAGATAGAAACCAAGGAATTAATTGAAAGACAGCGAGCTGATCAAATGGCTAGATTACTTGAAATATCACAAACGCAATTAACCAAGTACGAAGATAATGTTAAACAACTTTCTATTTCTAATTCTGAATTGCAAGAGAGATTGATTGAAGTACACAAGACATTGTCTAAAAAGATAAGGCTGCAAGAAACGATACAAACAGATGATAACCGTATACAAGAATTGCAAAATGAAAAGAAGCAACTTTTTATAGAGAATAAAAGTTTGAAAAAAATGCTACATATTTCTAAAGAAGAAGCTCATTTACAATATTCATTGAATTCGCTACAAACACTGGAATTAGACAGTCTTAGACATCAAATATTAGATTTGCAAGCAGTGAGTGAAGATAAAGCCACTATTTCAAGACTTGATTTTGAGCTTACGAGTAAGAAGATATCAGAAATGGAACTGTCTACACAGAAAACACGACTGCAGAATGAATTATCTTGTGCACAAGAAGAGTTTAATAATTTAAAACAAAAATACGAAGAAATGCGTAGTTACGTACAAGATTATCGGAAACAATGTGATAATCGTTGCAAGTAAAATCAGAAATTACTTTTAAACATTATTTTGTATATAAGAATATATTATGGTGTTATATACGTATTATACTGTTACAGGTATTACATAGATATTATATATTTTTTACAATGTCAATACGCAGGATCAACTTCTATAAGTACTTTAGAAAAAGTAATTACATTGGCTGCAAAGTTAAAAATAGACCGTCAAAATATTGATGCAGAACTGCAAAACGCAAAAAAATGTCATGAAGATATTAAATACGAACAACAATATCTATCTGCCCGTCTTGAGATTGTGGAACGTCTGAAAGACATGTTAGAGCAACAAATTGGCGCTGACAATGTTCAAAATATAATGGAACATTATGCCGAAACTTCACAGCAAACTTTAAGTGTAAGTCTGCAAATCTTTATGAGTTAATGGAAAAAATTTAATAAAATTGTTAAAACAACCTCGAGTTTATTACAATTAATATATTCTGCATATTTAAAATAATTTCTTCTAATTTCTAGCTTTTATGATGCATTTTAATCATAATATTTAACTCTAGTTAAATTCATATTTTATTTTATAATAAAATTTTAATATTAATGTTGCCTGCAGATCAAATTTTTAGGTTTTTTTCTCTAACAAAATTTTCTATTCTTTTACTTAGGATTTTAAATACAAAAGAAGAATAACTCATTTGGAGTATGAACTTCAAATTGCTAATAGTAAATTCAATGAATATGAGTCAGTAATAAATAGTATGGAACAGGATATGTTAAATATTCAGAGAGCTTGGTATCCGCAACAGGAATATCAAACTCGAATTACTATACCAAATTTTGAGACAAAATCTATTCAAGTAACGATGGAAACTCAAGTAGTTAGTGTTCAAACAGATCCTTACATTTGCTGCTTAAATAAAAAAGTAGACGAAATCGCTAAGGAAAGTAATAAGGAAACCGATAAGGAAACCATAATTTTTCAAGATATTCAAAAACCTATTATTAAATCAAGTAAAACTATAGAAAAAACATTCCGAGAAGTGGGAAATAATACAGAAGAAAGTACCAGCTCGGTAATGCTTAACGAACAGTTGGATCAAGCATTGAAACTTGCATCGGAACGCTCCGCAATGCTTGTCAAGTGTGAATCACAATTATCCGAGTATAAATTACAAATAGATGCTTTGAATAAAATGATTACGGAAAGAGATTCGCAGTATCAAGCAAAAGTAGATACTTTGAACAAAGCGATTGAGGAAAAAGATTCACACTTTGCTCAAAAACAAAATGTACTTGACGAGTTAACGATTCAACCTCGAGTTGCAAGTACTGATTGTGCTTTAAAATCGACAATAAATAGTTTACAGAAATTAATTAATCAAAAAGAAGAAACTATTTTAAGATATCAAAATTTATTAAAAGAAGACAGGGATGAGCACAGTCGGGCAGCAAGTCGTTTTCAGGATGAGATTAAGAATTTACATGATATATTAGCTATGCAAAGTAAAATCCGAAAAAGTGAAGATTCGATCGTAACTATAAAAAATGTTTTTGAAAAACCATCGACGTTTGATGAAACTACAGCAAGAAGCAGTGCTGTACAAGAAGAGGAAATTGCGAGACTGCATGAGAAAGTATCCACTTTCGAAGCAGAATTAAATATTAGCAAAGAACTGAGTGAGCGTTGGCATCGATTAGCAGAAGAAAGACTGAATCATATGGATCGTATGAGAGAAAGGTTTGTTTGATAACAATGTAAAATATTATTTTTTTAAATTTAATTAAATTTATAATTTTAAATGATAAACGATTAATAAAATAATAAATCTACATGAGAATTTTGAATGACACAAAGATAATTTATGTTTTATAGATTAGAGCAACAACATAAAAATGAATTAGAGAGTTACCGCGGTGAATTAAATAAATGGCATTCCGAGGCTGATGTACTTAGACAACAATTATCTGAGAATCGTATGTTACTCACAAAAGGAAACATCTCCCTGATGAAAGAGTTACAAGACAAAGATGACAAAATACATGAGTTAACTCTTGCTTGTCAGCAATTACAAGTAATTTTTTAGATTTATTAACTACGTTTTGTTAATTTACTGAAATTATATTTCAGTCTATTAAATTTATTTAATAGATTTATCTGTTGTGTTATTTCTATTTATCTATTACGTAGAATGAAGTTGAACTAATAGAATCTGCAAATCGGTCTCATCAAGTGATGGTTCATACTCGAGGCGATATGAAAATACACGAATCTACGCACAATAGTCAGCGCGATCAAATACAACAACAAAATCAAATGGATGTTTTACGTCGACAGCTTCAATCTTTAATGGAAAAAGAGAAAATGTATAAGAACGAAATAATTGATTTGAAGCAGCAACTTAGTCGCAGGTAAATCTATGTATCAATTTTTAAGCACATATTTTTATTTACTTTTTTCATATTATTTTTATATGTTAAGAATATTTTATAATTATTCCAGATACATGGCAATAAAAGCTCAAGAGAAGAAGATATCGCAACGTGAAATGCAACTTGAGCGCAAAGTAACAACTTTAGAAGAAGAGTTGCATAAAACAAAAACTCAATTAGATCGTGAATATTTGGCACAAGAAGCTAAAAGGGCTAAGGTATATTATTAAATACTGCTATTTTATAGTTATAGTATTTAATACATTCCTCTTTTAGACCGCAGAAGAACTTTTATTGTGGGAGAAACAGAAAAAATGGCAGCAAACGGCAGAAAAATTAAAGGAAAAGCTTAAAGAAAAGACTGATGAATATGAAAAATTGCTTGCAAATTATGAAAAGCTGCGATCTGTTGTTTCGTGTATGGAACGAGAAAAATGGCATTTGAGAAGTAAACTCAAAGTTGAAAGCGATACTGTATCTGGTACTTCAGGAAGACCTATTTCAAATATTCAGTATAACACAGTGGAAGAACAACTGGAGAAAGAATGTCGAATATTGAGAGAACGTGTTAAGGAATTAACTGATCGCCTAGAAAAAGAAAGCAATGAACATTTGATGTTAGAAATAGTGGAATTAAAACGACATAATACAGCTTTGGAGGCAGTTTCTCAGGTTAGCATACTCATTATACTTTATTTTTACTGTGAATGCATGATTTTCATCATGTTTTATTCAATGCTATTACAGGGTAATACAAATGTAATTAATCAGCTTGAAAAACTAGAAATGACTAAAGATGTTCTTGAAAAAATGAATCTTAAGTTAGAAAGTGAAAACTTTGAGTTACGACTTGAGTTAGAAAGAGCGAATTCGGATACTCCGGGATTGCGAGAAAAAGTCGAACATTTAGAAAAGTATGTTCATGTTGTATATTTTTATATACTGTGAAGATATTGTAGATTGAGACAAACAGTTAATATTATTATATTATTATTATTACAGATATATCCAATTGTTAAAAGCAGAAAAATCTTCTGATTCCACTCCTAGATCGTTAGAAAAAGAACTGTCAGAATCAAACAACAAAAAATCTATTTTTGAAATGGAAAAAACAATATTCATCTTGAAACGAATTATCGAGAAACTTCAGACAGAAAATAAAAGATTGAAATTTAATTCCAAGAAAACTCATCTTCTAGTTAATAAAGTAAATTATACCTAATCCTTTCTTTGACATTATATTATAGCTTTCTTTTTTTTTAATATTATATATGTTATTAAATATAGGGGAAAACAAATATTATTGAAGGAAGCACTCTATTCCAAAGACAATATGAAGAATCTCAGAAGCGTGTGATAAGTTTGGAGGCAGATTTACGATTAGCTGAACAAAGAGTATCTATGTTAGAAAATGCTCATAAGGAAGATGATAATGGAGATTTCCGAATCTTAAAACAACAATTGATTCATAAATCTGAACTTTTAAATAAAGTGAAACAATTGTTGACAAGGGCTGCTGTAAATGAGAAGACTCTGCGGCAGCGTGTAAGAATTTAAATAGTTATTTTATTATTTAAAAGATAAAATAATTCAGAATTATTCACATTTTAATCTTGTTATTGTTATATTTTTATTAGGTGCAACAGCTAGAGTCAAAGCAAACTCTATCAGTAATACCAGAATGTTACGTGACTCCACCTACACCGCAATAATGAAATTTTGAAAATAAGCAATTTTAAATAAGCTGGGTTTGCAATGAAAAAAAAACACTTTTATTAAGATATAAGGTATACATATTTTTATTTATATTCTTTCAATTAAACATTGTGAAGCCTTGTCTTCATTTTCATATAATTATGTTTTTTTTTATAACTAGTAATTTTATAATAATTTCATGTCGCACATACGATAATTACATCAATTTTTGTACGTGCAGGTGCACGATTTTCATCACAAATATTGATACAATATGTTCAAGAAATATTATTATCTCTTCTACATGTTCTATTCTTCATCTATTATTATCTCTTTTACATGTTCTCTTGAAATAATCAATAATAAAATTTTTTATTGATATCCTTACTTATTCCGTATTTCTTATATGTATAACAAAAAGTAAATTATTATAAAATTATAATTATTAAATATAAATTTAATTTTCTTAACCACAAAACAATTTGAATGACTAGATTGATTATATATATATGTTTTTTTCGTTTTTACCTTCGTGTTTACCTCAGTCTGTTACTTTATAATATTATCTAATAAATATAATTCAAAATATAAATAATTTAAACACTTAGAATATTTAATATAAGTAACGTTATATAAAATAATAAAATTTTAAAATTCTCTGTCGAACAAATATAAAATGGATTAGTGTAATTAATTTACTTTGATTATTTCCATAAGTATATTAAAAAATATATCAAAATTTTTGATATATTACTAATAACTATTATGTGAAATAACGCGATATAAATAAAATATTTTCGCAATATTGAAGATATATGTATATAAACGAATTAGTATAAAATTATTCATTATTTTCTTTTTTCTAACATATATATTAAAATATTTGAATGTTATTTTAATTTTAAATAACTACTACGTGAAGTTGATAAGCTACAGATGAGTCAAGATTTCGAGAATCGAAACATTTCTTTAGATTTCGTCATTGTGAAACGTGTCGCGGTGATCGCAGTATCGCACTTCGTTCTATGATTTCCATTTGATGATATTATCGTTATATATGCGAAAAGTTATCGTAAATGTTTTCTACAGAGCGTCGAACGATGTCATAATTCTGGTGTTTATTATCGCGTAATTACTATATTACTGTTGTAATTTCGATATGCGATCCGTTTCTATGCATACAAAGATCAATGGAAGTTGAAGAGAGAACTTGTAAAGTAAAGCGAGATATTTGACTTTCTCAATTGAAGCTGAAATATCGCCAGGTATATATGTATCTTTATCTTTATATAATTAATTACGTCAATTGCTCTTTTTGCGATAATCTCGACCATTTCCGATCTACTAAAATATCTCAAACTTTTTTACATTAATTATTATGACTTGAAGCGGAATTCGATCATCTTTTTCAATGGATATGATTTGTTTGTTCATATATGTACGCACACGCATATATATTTGTGCATAAATTAAAATATCCCAATTTATCCCGCGACAATAAATATTTAAGGCCCGATTATGCATCAATGTTTTGACTTTAAACGAAAATTGAAATTCACTTTTTCTCTTTAAAGCCGAAAAAGAGATAGAGTTTTAAGTTTAAAGTTAAAACATTTTGATATCGTAATCATATGCCGTAAAAAATTACCTAATCACAATTGAATATGTTTCCTGTTTTTTACCTTTTACTTTTTTCTCTTTTGCAACTGTTTTATCAATAATTGTATTTTTTGCTATGTATTTCTTGTTTCTTTCGAAGTTCGTTAACTTTTATCTCGAGCGATATAAAAAATCAGATAAGAAGCAAAAAGACAAGTAAAAAATAACAAAAGGCAAGAAACAGGAAATATTGTAGAACAGGCTTAATGCTCCTTTAGATTGGTAAAGGGCGTAAATACTGCCATTCGTTTGCAATCTCGAGCACTTTCGATACTTCGATAATCGAATGTCGCTTCCTTCTCGATTGATTTCAAATTCGATTCGCATCATTCACGGCAAGTAGCGCCACTCGCGCCTCGCGGGAAATGTGATGTAAAGATGGCGAAGTTGTGTTCAAATCCTGTATTTTCCGCATATTTTTCGTTACCCAAAAGAGGATCATTTCCGTCTAAAAGAAATCTCGCGCGCGAAAAGTTATCATCAATGTTAAACTTTCTCGAAAAAACGAATTAAATGTTATCGCATAATCGCTCTGCTGTTGCCTCGACTTTCGGCTTTAACGATTCGCTTTCTACAATACTCTGCACACCTAGAAAAGATCGAGATTCTCGTATGTTTCATGCTGTCAGCTGTCGTTTGTTCATCGAAATAGCGTAACGAAAACGTGATTGTTATCACTCAGGTATTCTATAATTAACTATATATAATATTTCTTGCGTTCTTGTTAGTCAGTTGTATCAAAGATAATGTTCTCGAATCGCAGTTATAAAAGAATTTTTAATTAGATTTAAATAAGCTTGCTGTGCAAAAGATAAATCTATATTTTTACAAGTACATTTTATAAATCATATATAATTCCTTATATTATGACATCAATGCGATATCAATTCGTATTTAATTCGTATATAATTTTTCATACTTATTTTTTTATATTTCTGTCAAGTTAAATAATAGCACAATTATTTCACGATAATTTTAATTAATATAATTTAAATTATATATAATTAACACAACATAGTTTTCCAAATATTCGAAGAATGTCCCAGGTATGTATTACAGAATTATTTGAAATGAATTCCGATTAGAATTATTCAATTATTATGTTTTATAGACAAAATGGAATAATTCCGATTGGAATCCATTTCACATAATTCCATGATATGTGCCCTGAAGATTTATGTGTCCTGAAGACATTCTCAGAACTTCTCAGAGAACTATATTGTGTGGGATTTGATTAAATTTGAGCCTATAAACGTATGCTATTTTAACATTATGATGATCGCTACATAAGTTTTCTAATTATCACTCATTTCATCATTTAATTTTCCGCACAACTTTCCAACCAATTCCAAGCAAAATTGCCAACCAATTTTTTTAACTTTGAATAACTGAATATATTTTTGAGACATTAATCAAGTAGCGATGTTTTTTACGTACTAAACCTGATGTTTAAAGCAAAATATATTATATCTAATATAAATATCTTTATTTAATATCTGGATTTTGTTGGACGCACATTATTTGAGAAAATATATGCTGAATTTCATTAGCTGTAATGTGTTATATTTCTTTAATTGAGACAATTTCATTGCACAGCAGCTGTAATGTGCACTAATCCAACTGAGATTTATAAATATATATATATTAATAAAAATATCTCGTTATAGAGCTTAATATATCAATTTTTAAGTTAACTTATTATGTTTCTAAATAATAGTAATAAAATATACAAGACTATTATGTATTATGATAACATAATTTTGCAAACTTTATAAAAAATATTTCAAGTAAATGCTTTTATTGTAAATAATCAATTTACTTTATAATACTATAACAATTGTTTAAAAATGAGAAAAAATATGTTACAATAGTAAAAGATTTATAAAAATTTATTAAAAGCTTCAAATTTTAACAATATTCAATATATTTTATGATTAATGGATTAAATATTTAAAATTAGTTAATTGATATATTTATGGAAACATATCAATTTTAGTAGTTTGCAATGTTGAAAAATTTAGTTTTAAAAAATATTTTGTTATTTTAAAAGCATTAATATTTTCATACTTTCGAATTATATTCGATCATATACAGTAGCGTGCCTTCACAACTTTTGTGATGAAGATTGTAAATCTGCACACGTATTATCGATTATGATATACCTATTCTAGCGTATGCTAAAAATAATATAAGTTAAAATAATTTATGTCAAAATTCGCATTCCTACGGTATACAATTTGTTGCGCAGCTTAATATTATATAACGCGAAGATAAAAATACTGGAGAAAGCCGAAGAGTTCCTATCGATTCCGAGAATTAATAATCATACTCTGCTACTTGAAGAAAAGGACGAATGGAGTACTCGTCCTCGCAATCTGGAATGAGCTTTCCCTTATACTTCATGCAGAAGTCCGCGCACTTCTGACCCATGAAATACACGCCGAACATTTTTCTGCATTGCGCGCAGTTTCGTATGCAAACACCTATACAGAGCCAGTTTGTACAGACTAAAGTGATATATATGATATTTCGGCAACAATTTTTATACGATGACGTAATCGTAATATTGACATTTACTTACCAATATTTCGTTCGGCATTAGCAGATACCGTAAAGCAGAGAATGGCGAAAACCATGATAAGCAGTACCATTATTCGGTTTGATAAGCTTGGCATGACTGCAATAAATGTAAGCGTTATCTCTTTAACTGTGAAAGGATTAACAATTGAACATTGAATATACATTTAGCTGCAATTATTAATATATTGGCAATAAAAGGAAATACAATTTTCGGTGAATAAGGCTTCTGTGACATTATTATTTTGTGGAAATTAATATGGAAATATTCAATATATTAATATGGAAATAGTAAATCTAATCTGATATATTCCAATTGTTGTTAAAAAAAATTTTTTATAATAATGTCTCACAGCTAAAGAGATAAGCTTCCAAGATTTATTTGATTTAGATAAACAAATTTTTACATCCTGTAGGAATATCGTTCTATTTTAAATTTTCATTAGATTATGTAAAATCGCTTATATTATATGAATATGAAAATGTATACAGGTATAAAAATATGTCAGTGTTACATAGAGTCAATTAATAGAAAAGAAAGTAACTGAATATAAGTAATGTCTTGTAATGTTTATACGATGGGATATTAAAACTATATTGAATAAACTCTATTCGAGCTGGCTTATATTAGCTAAATTAATAATCTTTAATCTAAAATCTGATCTATGACCTAAGATTTGATCATTAATAATCTATGATTGAAAGATCTTTAGTTAATGATTTAAATCATGTATTACTGCTGTGAATTCCGCATATAGTGTTTGCCGTTTTCGGGAAATATGATAAAACAAATACAGTATATATGTATATATTAAATGCTAATCTATTACTTTCTCTCTCTCTTTTTCTAATATTTGACATTATCTCTTCTTCTTTGCCTTATAGGGAAATATTAAAGTATCTATCTTATCTCCATTCGTTCTTTTTGAAATGTTGTAATTTGATTAAAACTTAAGATCAAAGGAAAAACTCATCGATCAGAACAAAGCTTCGGCGAAAGGCGGAAGAACGAGAGTAGAAGTTGGAGAGTTTTCTATTCGTTATTATCCATTTGCACTTACTTTACTAGGAAAAATATTTTGAAAATAGAGTGTACTCAAAGATGCAAAAAACGTTCTCTTCACCATTTATACGCCGTTTTACATTTCCAGTTTGCAATTAGAGTTCGCTCGGAAGGAAGGACAGAGAGGGAGATGACCGTAGTCGAACTCGATAAACTTTCAGGGATAACTCGGGTGTTAATAATCTCTCTCTCTCTCTCTCTCTCTCTCTCTCTCTCTCTCTCTTTCTCTCTCTCTCTCTCATTCTTTTTTTTCTGATAAAAGATAAAAAATCCATTAAGTACGCGTGTTAATATTATACGCGATGTGCGATATGTTTTAGACTAGAGATCGTGAGACTTTCGTGAGGCCGCATATCGTCGGCTTGCGAAAATCCTGGTGCGTTGATGAGACAATGTTATAGCGCAATTATTCCTTTAATCACACGGAAACAATGTGCAGACGTGCTGTCTGCTGCGATACGTAGTCGTGACGCCACCGAAGGTTCCTCACCAGCTTTTTCTTCATGCTTCGTGCCTCTAGAGAGCAGCGTGTCGTCGCCACTTTTTAATATATACGGTCATTTATAACCGGAATCTCTTCATCGCGCTTCCGCGTTCGCCTTAACGGCCACATTGTGAACGCATAAACATAATAAATATGGATGGAAGGTATCTTGGCTTTCCGTGATGTCGTCAGCCTCTCTCTCTTGATCTCTTTCTCTCTCTTTTTCTGTCTCCCCCTCTTTCTTACCAGGAAGCACTTGAGGATTCAAGACCAAGGATCGCGTGAACAGCGTTTGATATCGTTAACGTACGTTACACGAACAATAATATTGACTGATTGGAGCAACTAATCGACCGACGACGCGGTGGATCTCTTTAGCACATCAAAAACGGATTGATAGATTTTGGCAAAAAACATTTTCTTATCACTCGTGCGAAAAAGAAGAGATAATTTTTTTTAAAAATAAACGATACTTAAGAATATGATTTTCAAACTTTTACCTGATCGGTACGGCAGCTTGAGAAGGTGAAGCTGTTGGAATTGTTGCGGATATATAAAACCAACGAATGACACTGAATGGTCTTCGCCGGTCTTATATATCCGCAAACGGCGGATTCAACCCTCGCGCTAGGGAAACCCCCGCTGCTTATCTTCTTTTAATTTGATCTCTTTAATTTCCTGCACTCAACTGTAATATCTTATGCGTTTTTATGGAAGAAACGCATGTTTCTATATGTTACTATTAGCTTTTGCATTTAAAAATACTATTAAATGTGATATATTTTGTGCTGCTTTACGTACATTTTTATTTATATATATAACTTATATGATCCATCGTGATTCTAATATAAAATTTTGTGACATATGCTATAGAATTTCTTTAGGAGGTATAGTATTTAGGAGGTATATGTATTATAAACTAATTTTCTTATTTTATCGTTTTATTTTACCTTTTTAAATTATTTTTTACATTAATTTTTTTATTGTAGTTTTATTTGAATAAATACTGTATACCTTTACATTTTTTTAGATATACTTATAATATTTTATATTATTGCATTTTTATATTATTATGTTTCTTATTTTTATATTTTTAATTTATTTAAATTAATTAAAATTGACACAAATTGAAAGCATTATTACAGAATGTATTATTTATTTTTCATAATGCATCGCAATAATATAAAATATTATAAGTAATAGTAAATTAGATAATGTCATGTAGCAATTTAATTATAATAACACTATTATAATTAATTGTTTATTCTATTTAACGACAAACATATAATAATAAGAATATAAATTTAACATGATTTAATGTAATTTATATACAGCCTTGGCCAAAAATATTAGGCATCTTGTTAATTGTTATTTAAAGTTTTAGTTTAAAAATTAATGTCTTAAGCTTCTTCTTTTGAATCTTCTGTTTCTTGTTCATTGTCTTTGTTTCTTTTACGAGGCGATTCGTATTCCAAACTCCAAAAGTTGTTATATTTAATCGGTATTGCTTCACCTTTTTCAATCATTTTGTTGAGATTTTCATCTAATCTAGAGAAACGATCCTTCTTTTCTAAAATTTTCGACAACGTTTTTTGAATATCTTCTCTGTTTCTCGATTCCTCCTTTTGTCTGTCTTCTTCGGCTGTAGAGTTGTCTTGCAATTGGTGTAAAACATCCTTTGTAAAGTAACGAGACAAGAATTCTTTTTCCGCGTCAACTATATCAGATGATTCTTTATCGTTATCTTTTTCGAAAATATTCTTAAAGAAATCTTTATCATAGTCAGAATGAGAATCTTCATCAATTTCTTCGCTCTGTTTCTCTTCTTTCTTAGCATAGGAGTCAGTGTTTTCTTCTTTACTGTTTACTTCATCTGTATCGTCGGAAGCAATTCTGTGATCATCGTGATCTTCGTTCTTCACGAAATAATCTTGTGATTGTTCTTTTGGATCTGTGGCATACGTCTTGATCTCTTCAAATTCTTCAGTACGATCAGAATTTTCGTTATGTTCTTCTGGATCTGTAGTATATGTTTCAATTTCTTTAGAGTTTTTGGTACGATCGGGATTTTCCTTATAATTATATTCCGATTCTTTATCGCTGTCCTTTCCGAAAACATGCTTAAAGAAATCTTTATCATTATAAGGAGGATCCTTATCGACTATTTCACTTTCTTTTGCTTCTTTTTTCTCGTAAGAATCAGTTTCCTCTTTTGTCTTGTCTCTATCATTAAAAGTGTCATCATGGAAATCATCGTTCTTCGTGAAATAATTATACGATTGTTCTTTTGGATCCGTTTCGATCTCTTCAGACGTTTCGGTACGATCAGGATTTTCCTTATGATCATATTTCTTGTTGAAGACAGCTCGTATACTTTCCAATATAGGATCTTTAAGGAACTCGTCCCAATTAATCGGTTTTTTATACTCATCAAAGTCAATGAAATCTGAATTTTCATTTTCCTCTTCTGCGGAATGGTGAATATCATCAGTAACATCCTCGGTATTATTGCGCAATTTGGTGTCTTCGACATCGTAATTGTCAACGCATTCGGCAGAATTTTTATTTTCCGTGCAACTTAGACGCGAGTGGTTTGCGTTCAATGAGGTTTCCAGCCCGTCACTTTCAGTCTGTACTACCTTAATTTTAGCACTTGGAGATTTTGAAGAGAAATCATCAGCATCATGGAGCTGTTTAGGAATCATAATATAATCATAATCGTTATCATATTCGTTGTATCTCACTGGAGTTATGCTCTGATTGTTTTTATCTAAACTCTTCTCCTGTTGATCGGAATAATCTGGTACTTCCACATAGGGTATATTTGAAGGATCATAATTCGGAATTGTGCCTGTCGAATTTTCTACACGTTTCACTTGATTCTTTTCTTGCAAGGGTTTCTCGACAGTACTCTCGGTTGGCAAGAATGATGATGTAGTGAAACTCTCTTCAGAAGAATATGGCGAACCTGGTTCGGAAATAATTTCCTGTGATGAATTACGCATTTCATTGGTGTATTCCGTCGAATTATCTAAAGACGAATAATCAACACTTTCAACTTTATCGGGAAATTTATTCAAATCGTCCACTTCAGAAGCGCTGGTTGCAAGTGATGATAAAATCGGATTATTATTTAATTTTGCTAGATCCTCAACTGGAATCTGATTAGGTTGCCATTGGATTTTATTTGCAATGTTCCAAAAGCCCGATATATAAGGACCAGAATCAGATATTTCTGACAAATTTATATCCGTAATATTGAGTGGTATTTTATTATTCGTCGCTTGCACCTGCTTATCTTCTTTGTAATTGACCGTTTCTTCTTGGATGCACGGAGTTGAAGCCGCATTACTTTCCGGAATATTCGCATTTCGTTTAGAACGAGCCTTTTCGTTTCTAATTGATTGAGTTGCGTTGATTATATCCCAGATGCGTTTATAAAAATCACGTTCTGGTTTAATGTTGGCACTCGTTACTTGTGACTTATCTTCCTGTGATTGCGAGGCTGTAATTCGATCTTTATCAATGCATGTTGAATTATCTGAATTATTTTCTAAGGAATTGTAACCACTAATAATATCGGTATGAGGACGAGTACCGTTAATATATTCCCAAATACGTTTGTAAAACACAGTACTTGGTATCGCTACATTATTCGCTGTTTTAAGATCAGTTGCATTTTTGTTTCGTAGTGGTTTTTTTGTTGAAAGAGTTCTTTTTGATTTAAATTGTTTTCGATTGGAATTTGGATGACGAGATTTTTTATTTGAAATGATAGTTTTTTCCCGAACATTCTGCGAATTATTTTCTGATTTGTAAGATGAACGTTTTGAACGTTTGTTACCAATTATTTTCTGAATACTTTTTGCTGCTTTTAACATTTGCGCACTATTTTGTCGTTTTTGTCGAATGGCTTCGACAACTGTTGTAATCTTGATGATTTCCATATCAGGATCAGATAAATCTACATTTTTATTTTGATTATTCATGAGATGGAATGTCGGTGGCATAATTTGTTTATTTAGAAATTTTTCTTGCTGCTGGAGTAATTTCTGAGGCATTTTTAAGTGTTGAGTGTGTTTTTTCCATCCAATAGAATTCGGGTATATCCACCAAGGTTTGCTCAACTTCTTTTCTGAACTGATTGCTGTATTTTTTCCCATGGATTTTAATTTACGATTGAATTTATTGATATATGCATGTTGTAATGTGGGTTTAATCTCAGATGCAGCTTGCGTAGATTTCATTATGATATCCTGGAAATAATCAATTAACAGATATTATAAATAAATATTATAATATTAGATTGAATTGCTGATTAAACGTTACTTAAAATAATATAATTTTAATAATATTATAAAAAGCAAATATTCATTATAATAATATAATTATTCTGTACACAATAATCATATTATTATACAAAATAATTAGCAAAAATATTAAAAATACATTTAGGCAGATACTTAATAGAAAAATGTACTTACATTAATATTTTGTGAAAACAGTGAGGAATAAATGATTATATTATGTGGTTCCGTATCTTGGATCATTAAATGTGCCCGTGCATTATATGTATACTATCGTGTAAATTGTGCCATTATACATGATATATTTTACAGATTATAATGAAACTAATTTCAACAGATCGTTAAATGTGCAATACTCTATGATACGTTAAGAGCTTCTTTATCGATTCACATGTAATTTCTACTAGGCAGATTAAGAGTAATACATATAAATAAAGACTTATTAAATGGCATTCTTATGAAATTTGACTTTTATTTGTAATTATGTACAAAAAGTACAATATAAATGGTAACTGTCATCATAGTAGCGCAGAAAATATGTTTTGATTGTAAATTTATTTAACAAATGGAGAGTAAAAAGTATCAACTCCGTACAAATTTCTGAGCCACTACGTATGAATATTTACATTTTGCTTATTACAATAATAATGCTTGAACCAATAATCAATCATCATACAAAAATATATCATATTTTTCATTAATATTTGTATGTAATTCCACTGTCGTGGAATTGTCAGTACTCTTGACTAATAAATATTAAATTTTATTCCACTTTGATTAAGCAAACGTACATGTGCTCTCATACTTAATAACATTGCATTAACGCGTTAAAAAAAAAACTGTCATTCTTAAGAAACTTTCATACGCAGTACATAAAAATCACATACGTTAAAATTACTACTACTAAGTGTAGTTTGCAACAATAGAAAAATAATGTTTGATCATCAATAAACTCAGTTTCCTGATAGAAATCTAATACTGGCCAATTACTGAAAGACAGTAATTAATTATTTATTTGGAATACTAAAAGCACTGAACAACAGTATCAATACTTAAAATAAATAATTATTTGCTTTCAATATTAAGTTGTTTAGTATTGCATTTCTATCAGAGTCATTGTTGTTGAAATAGATATTCCGCGCGAAACGTTACTTCAATTTTCATATTATCACTTTATAAAAGAGTATTCTGTATTGCAAACGAGTACTCTATATAATAATCATTTTATTATAGACAGAAATATCTAAATTATTATCAAACTCACTCAAGCATTAAAAAAGATTCATATAGAACATGGACGCATGTATACATTTCGCTGTACAAGTAGACGTCGATCGACTCATACCCACGTTCGTGATGTACCTTAGACAGTGCCTCAAAGCACAGCATATGGCGGCAGATACTTTACGATCAGGTGCCTTTGTCCCTTGCGGTGCACTCGCTTACTTTCTCGTGAAGCCCAGATATGAAGCAATGCCGTTAATATTCTCAAAGAAGATTCGATAAGCTTGCTGGCTGTCGTAGTGCACCGGACGTTCCTCCACCCATCGCTATAGTACAATAGGTAATTGTAGGTACTGATGTGGTGCATGGCAGTCGGCGGGGAAATGTGGAGTTAGAAATATACGATCACGCAATAAACGCAATCGTCTAATTCTGAATGTGTATGTCCGAGCACACGATACTTTACCTGTAATTGGTACTAGATACTGTGGGGCGAATGTAAACTAGGAATGCAAAATGATGTAGAAGAGAAAGGGACAAAATTGACTTTCAAATATCGTTTAATTACATATTAAAATTGTGCTATAATCTAGCAGAAAAAAGGAATATTTAAAAGCATTGAAAGTATAAAATTATAAAAAAAAAGGCCGAATGCTTCCACGCCTACATCGTAATTTGCATTTTTATATGAATAATGTTTGATTGTAAGTATAATATCGAGTTTATTTTTTATAAGAGATTTCATGGGTAAATCGCATGAAAGAATACGCGAAATGTATAAAACAGAACGATAATAAAAAATTTTATTGTTTGAAGTGTTATATTTAAAAAGATGGCACTTACATGTTTTTGTGTATAGCGAACAGTATTTTGGATAAGATTATAGAAATTTTAACTTACAGATCGAAATACATCATTTGCAACTGTAATCGAGTACATAGTCAAATGATCGCGCTTCGCATTATGTAGGTAAAAAAAGTTTTTATGTTCAACAATCGTTAATGCACTTTATCGTTAATGTACTTTAAAGGGCACAGAATATGAAGTAAATAATTTTTTTTTAAATATATTTCGATCGAAAAATAAAGAGATACTCCATGAAAAATATATATATTGAAAAGACTAGATATTAAGCACTGTTAAGTATTATAGCCATTATAGAAATCCGCGATGCTGAAAGACGATGGACGGTTACATGCAAGGAATGATTCGATTTGATTGAAATTTACTATATACAAAGAGTATATCATAGTTGTAGTATTGTAATGTTTGATCGAAAGTAATGTGTTACAAAAAATAAAATAGCGATAGAAGCAAATATTTTAAATGTATTATAAAAAAATCGTTACTGTATTAATGAAAGTTTAAATAATAAAATACTAAATGCAAAAATGATACGTGACTTAAGGTAACATATATAAATTACGACAAAATTTTATAATAAATATTTAGATATTTATGAATGAAATCTGGAAGTGCAATTTGCTGACTCTGGCAATATTGTTATACGTATATTAAATTAAGATAAAGTAAAATAAAATGGAAAATTTTGAAGCTTATACATGAGAGAAAATACAATTACAAATCTATGCAATCTTAAGATTGAATCACAAACTTTTATCCCGCAAACACAATAGAGTAAGCCTTAAGTCTTAAGGCTTAAAATTGACCAATAATAATCGGATATTCTTCTCACATTCGACTGTGATTGATCAATTTCTTAAGGTTTAAGATTTATTACTGTATTGTGTTTGCGGGGTTACATAAGGCATAGTGCACATAGTATAAGATAATTATTCAATCAGAACCTTTATTTCATGGCTGGAAAGACTCTGGTTGATCTCTTATACTTTATATGTATACTTTATATGTAAAGGTTTGTGCTCATATGCAGCATTCAAGCTGTAATGTTACACAGTCACAAATAACTTTCGTTTAAAATAAAAAAGATCAACGTCAAAATTGAAATTCGACACATAAATAACATTCTATATTTCGAATAGTGAGATATTACGTGTGAAATTCTTATTGTCTTTTGTATGAAAGTGAAGTATAACGCACGATGCTTTTTTACTAAAAAAAAAAAATTGTATATACATTTTGTTGATAAGGATTACTGTGGAAGCTAAAAGTTTCTTAACTTTGCCAAGGGTCCAGATCAATATCACGTTATTTTTAATCTATCGGTATTAAAAAGTTAAAGTTTACTATCGTATGATCACATCAACATATTTATGAATTATTATTAAAAAAAAGTTAAGATTGTAATTCATGAATCAATTATTATGAACTACTTTAAATAGCGACTCAAGTATGATCGACTGGCCAACTCTGTACTTTATCGCTATGTGATATAATCAATTTATTCTACTTAAGCATGACTTATCGCGTCTAATTGTTTGTTCTACTTCAACACGTGCGTGCCTACGGGATGATCTTGTGTTATAGTGCCTAAGGGTTGGACTTCTTGGCTCGTGGCTCGGTTGTTACGTAGTGGTGTTCGCCTAAAGGCACTCTTTATATCTAGATTGGTGAAAAACAGGTTTTCCTTTATTTCCCCAACTGCCCGTATGAGTCTGCTAGATTACTCACGTATTGCTCGGCGGCGTGACTCGTCGTTGGAAATTCAGCCCATTTTGACAAGTCGATGCCGGGTATAATACCACTACGACATGGTACTCGAGGATTTCTGTTATGAAATTAAGGGCAATATATATGATATATTTTAGTCATTTTTTAAAATTTCTCTAAAAATCTGTTAAGCTCAAATAAAAATTGAAGCAAAGTAGAAACAAAATTAATTAGTCAATATAATAGATAAAATAAATGTAATGAAGATATAAAATATATTAATAGTAAATATTTTTATAGACTCTTTACAGTAATTGAAATATATATAAAGTTATATATATCATGTTTTTTTTTATTTTTAAATATTTTATTCAATAAATTATTATTTATTATTATAAATCAACTTACATTTCGTGATCAGGAAGGACCATCGGATAGATTTGTACCGTATCAATAAGATCAGTATTGTCGCAGATCAATCTAGCGAGCTTCGTCTTTCGAATTTCGTTCAGTTGTTCTAGAAAAATAAAAGTAAAAATGCAATTTTAGAAGGTACTTCATTATATATCGACTGAATGTTGCGAGTCCTTGGCTCACGCGACTCCCACCTGGAAGAGAATTTGAAAGGGTCTTACCGAGAGTGAAGGACGATGGCTGGTTCGGCAACTCGTACCAGAATCTATCACCACGACGCGAATGACTGAACTGTGTGGCAATTAGGCAAGCGAAGGTTGGTCCGAGCATGCTACCCGGAAGCGGTCTTTCGGATACGCCGCCCGACCATAAATCGACGTCCGCAGGATGTCTGAAAAAGAGCATGGCCGAGATGAAGCCGTTATTTCCGAATACACTATTTTTAGCATCAGTCCGCTGACTGAATAATGAGTCTTAAACTTGATCGACCTTTCAATACTCCGAAGGTTCCGCTACCAGATTTTACAGGTGTGTAATACTCACTCAAAAATAGTGCTGTATCGTCTGACAGTTTCATTTGGCATAGAACCGAACAATTCATCGAAAGTGTTGGCATCAGGAAGGCCGCAATACTTCCTAAAATTATAAAATCGCAAAATTATATACATATCGCTGTGTTGATAGAAAAGTAATACAGTTAAAAATTGGCACCTTTTTAGTAGAGTATTTAAAAAATTCTTTCTGAATTGGAACGTTTTAATTAGGTTCGTGAATAATGCATAATTGCTTTTTCTTTCCACTCTATTATATTAACTTTCTATTATAATATATTCTTTAAAACTGTGTCATGAGTTCTCAAAATTTAAACACTGCAATTCCTAATATTTTGTAAATTTTATTCTTTATCAGATTTGTAACACTTTTTCATATAAGCAATTTGTTGATAAATGTATTATTTTTTATATTAATCTGTAGATTCGATTTTCTTTATCTCAAAAATGCTTATTTTTTACTTTTACCACTTTTCTATCAACATTGTGATATATTACTGAAAGTTTATTTTTGTAATGTATTTGAACTTTCTGATTTGTAACAGAAAATTAGTTATCTCTATGACTTTTCCGTGATTTTATTATCATTCAACTTCTGTTCAGTCTTTCGTTCTATTTATTTATGCTTAGTGTATGCTCATTATGCAGAAGATTATTATTGTGATATACAGATGAAGATTATTATTGTGATTATACAGATATCGCTCTTAACTACAGTTAGTCAAATAAGTTTATTAATACAAGTACGGTTTAACAATAATTCACCTGAACTCCATATAACTTGGAATACCAAACTCGCGGCCGCGTTGCATGTTAAAAGATACTAAATCCAGTCCGAATTTTGCTCCAACTTTTTTAAAGAGATGATTTGTCACCTGTAAAGAATAAACCATACAGTACGGCATAATTGTATAATTTGTTTATATTAATTGTTATTTTACTTCTTGCGTTATAGAATCGTCCATAGCTTGAGCGACTTGGTTCATCAAACCCATTAAATATTCATCGAATACACCAGCCCGGTACAAGTCATACGGGCGTCTTATCAAATCTGAGAGTCTCTTTGAAGCTATAAAAATGAACATAGATAATTTGAAATCATATTTGAAGGAAAGAAAAAGTAAATGTAACGAAAAATTGATGTGTACGTGTGCGTGTGCGTGCGTGTGTGTGTGTGTGTGTGTGTGTGAGAGAGAGAGAGAGAGAGAGAGAGAGAGAGAGAGAGAGAGAGAGAGAGAGAGAGAGAGGNACACTACTACTACTATATATATATATAATATATATATATATATATATATATATATATATATATATATATATATATATATATATAT
>NW_012130120.1:803179-810857 GCF_000143395.1 Atta cephalotes | reverse complement strand
TATTAGAAGGAAAGAAAAGTAAATGTTGTAAACGTAAAAAGTGTAGTGTGTACGTGTGCGTGTGTCGTGCGTGTGCGTGCGTGTGTGCGTGCGCGCGCGCGCGCGCGCGCGTGTGTGTGTGAGAGAGAGAGAGAGANAAGAAAGAGAGAGAGAGAGAGAAAGCGAGAAAGCCACCTTATCCATAATATTAAATATTTTAATGAACAAATGTTAAAATAAATTTCAAAATTTATTTAAAGTAATTGATGAAATTTAATTATTTATACATTTGAATTATTATGAATTTAAAATTTATCTATTTAGAAGAGAAGTTTCTATTTAGCCTATAAGATTAAGAAAAAGATTTTAAATAAATTATTAAAGAATATATATAATCAAGAGAAACGATGTCTAATATGGCTTGTTAGGTAATAGGCAATATAATTTTGTTACATATAATTAGTATATATTGTCGCCTTACCAATAAATTTATGAGCTTTACTCCATCGTTCTACAGCCGTGGGTAATAGCGAGTGACCGAATCTAAAGGCAGCAGCAGCGAAAGCGTCTATTACGCCTGGATTTATGCTCGAATCGTATCCATCCCAGTATTTCTATGGAAAATTGATATCTTAATGTCAACGCGGTTATTACTGTTATTACTGTTAAAAGCTGTTCAATGAACGGCAAAAAATAAATGAAAAATGTATATCGTTAAATCTTAATTATTATAATTATAATTATAACATATAATATATACATAGTTACTAAACATTATTATTTCTGCATTTAAAAAATGAATTACTTGATTAACAATATTTATTAACGATATTTTAAAGTTATCTTTGTTTAACAAATTAATTGTTTTAACAAATTATGTCTTTGTAATTTGTGCATAAATATTCATAAATTTTGTTTCAATTTGTTTCAGTATCATCAGTTCAACTTACTTCCTTCTCGAGGAGAAGTCCGAATTTCTCCATGACATCTTTACCGAGTAATATGGGGAGGAACTCGTTATAAGTGATGTGTTGGATTTCCGCGATGACGATGCGTCTAGCTTCCTGAAAGAGAATCTCATCGTCCCAGTGCGGATTTATGACAGCCAATGCTTTAGCAATCCGGTTATGCTCTCGCGCCATTAAAGTGTGCATGCAGGTAAGTACTAACTGTTCGTTTACACGAATCTCACCTATAAGTAACAGAATTGATACAATACATTTCCGAGATTTTAAAAGGATAATTAATTTTCGAAATTGAGAATAGCAGACGCGATGCTTTCATAAAAAGAATCGGATAATTCTATAGTTCCCAAGATGCTTTAATCAGCTTAAGAGATTTATTAAAGTACATAAATTCAATACATGATAATTCATTGAATCATGTAATGCAAAATGAAGAGTATGATGCATCAATATAAATCAGATAAAGGCTTTTGTTAAATAACCAAAATTTAAACACAAAAAGAGTAATCTTTGTATTGTTGATGTTCATAATATTAGAAGTACATAGAGAATTCAATTGGAACACATAGAGAATTCAATTGAAAAATATTGGAAGTTTATAAAGAATGTAACCATTTTATCGCATGAATATCTACATTTATAGGCTTGTATTAGCTTCGATTTGTTATAGTTTTCTTAAGTCCTGTTGCATAATGCATTATAACAATCCATTTCACACAAAGAACGTATAAATTATAATTTTCATTAGATATACTATAGCGTACTAATTTAATAATTTATTAGCTATTGTACCAAGTAACTTTAATTAATTTAAATGATTTAAATAAAGATGACTAAATGATAAAATTTCCAAGAGTATAATACTTTTGCTATCGAAACGTATCATCAAATTCCTGTATTAATAACAGTAGAAACAAGAAAGATTTATCTCTGTTTATCTTATTTATCTCGTGTGATTAACATAATTTAATTTAATGAGTCAGTGTATATGAAACTGAATCGAGGTGAAAAATTGTTATCTTATTGGTTACATAAAAAGTTGTTTTATCTTGTTATTACATAAACCTTTGTCTAGACGAATGGAAGATAATAATTATTGCAGCACGTGCGATTTTTTTTCTAATATTTCTATGACTTAATAAAAGTCGACGTCCTTGCGTCGCAGCCATTCTCTTTCTCCATATTATCTCATTGATTGGTGTGCCGATAATCATGTGATACGGTGCTTACCCCGTAAAATAGTAAAAGCGAGCATTAAGTTGATTACCATACCAACCGAAATTTTTAAAAACTTAAATAATGACAGCAGATCTTGGGCAGCAATTGATTTTTCCGTAACATGCGATTAACCCTGTGAATACAGGGTATGGGTGATGTTGCTGCTGAATGCTCTCACGATTGACGTGTGGGAGATTTACGGTTTAACACGCCGTAGCTTCGGGTTCAGGTATTCTACATGATTTATGGAATCGGTGTGCGCGATAAGTGCATATAATTATCGCCACGATCGAATTGTTTTGTCTCGTGAAATTGCCGACCAGATTCACTGTGCATATCACTGGAAGGTTTCGCGGATGATCGACGAATTGACGTGGGAAAATGACTCCCGGGCGAGTATATGAAACATAGGTGCTAGGCAAAATCGATTGGAGCAATCGATCATGGCTATCTCGAGAGAGAGCGAGAATAACGGTTAGTAAACGGCGGTATGAGAAGACAGTAACGAGCGTGACTTACCGCTCCATGTTGTTCTTATACCATGAGACACAGAAAAATTGCCAGAAATTAGAATAGTTATTAGTGGCATTAGTACGGTTACATTCGACTTAGGCTGATTCATGCATCGGACGCTCATTGTAAATTCAAATAGATATAATCGTGCTAATAGCCCGCGCCTTACATTGCATTTTGAAGCTATGTTTTAAAGCTATATTTACACTTTATGAAAGTCAATCTCTTTTCGAGTGAAGCGATTGATTCGTCACGACTGCAATCTATAATACATTATATACACGCAAGGACATAACTATGCAATAATACGTGATATGTGAAAAAAATACTGGAAAATACCGTAGAATATTACAAAGAATATTTTAAATCGACTAAATATTTTGTTTGTCATACATTATAATAATTTTCGACTTTTGAAGCAAGCACGAGATAATTAATTTTTTACAATAAACATTTTAATGTTTCAAATCGTAAATTAATTTTGATAAAATATTATTAAAATATTAAGTTTCTATTATCAATTATTCTGATTTTTTATTTTCTTATTATTCTGACGTTTGACGTTTGAAACGTCAAACTAATTTTCAAATATTTTAATATTTTATATTAAGTAAGTCTGCAACATTATTTAACTTGCGATGTTAAAACAACATTTTTTTAAAGTTAATTTTAATATTCAAATTAATTAAATATAAAAAATATTTATAAATATAAATTACCAGCTTCGAAGCAATACAGCGATCGATTCGGTCGAGTACATCCTTCATCCGGTATATCCAACTTTAGCGGTAAAAGATCTTTAAGGCCATACTCTGCAAAGACTGGATTCATTCGTAGTAATCCGCCATAGCCTGTTCGGAGTTTTCTAAAAAGCAAAATAAAAAGATATGTAGAAATCTTAAAAGCTATGTGCAAACGATAATATTAATGTAATTAATCCGTCATTATCTTTTACTTTTCTTTTAATACTTTTATATCGTATTTCTATATCGTATGATTAGATGATTTGAGATTTTACGAAAATCACTTTGATAGTTTAATATTTTCAAATTATTTGAAATATTAAAATAAGTACTTTTTAGAGAAATTAGATAGAAAAATATATGTGTGTTATTTGTAGACGTAAAAAATATATGTAGCAATCTATGATGTCACGAATGTGAAGTCCACAAGGATTGAGTAATCGCGAGATTTGTAGATCGCATCACACGAACATGGTAGAAAGTGCGAAGAACTTGAGAGCACGTGCTCGTGTGTTGGAAAATGCAGAACAACGTAATGCTGATTTATTGTCCTCGATGACGTAACAGAGGCTCACATATGTACCGTTTTGAGGCGAAACGAAATTCGTTTCGCCAAATGCACGTGCAGAGATCCATAAAAGGCAAAAACCGATTTACTCCCCCTGGAGAATACCCGGTGACTGATTAATACAATTCCTCTCTTATACTGTATTATTTTACACCTTGATAAATTATAAATGGGTGCCATAGATTCTCGTATATTTTAACGCGTTTATATATAGAATGTTCTATTACTTTTTTTAAAATACATTTTAATTTTAAAAAGTTAGCGAATATATACTTATATATGTTGTATTCAGACAAAATTAACTTTAAATTCAATCTCATTTGGATCGATAATGCGATAAATTATTACAAAAACATTTGAAAATAATTATTTTATATTATTACATGGATTGAAAGCAACTGTGGTTATTAAAAGCTTATTGTGGTTTACCTAGCAAAAGCTTCCGTGATGCCATAAACCGTATTACCATCCAGTACACCCGTAAGAAGATTGAAAGGCACTCGGGAACCGAGACGGCAGCCAGGTCGAACTGCAGGAAAAGCGCGAACGAAGTTCATGCATTGCACGTTGAACAGTTTGTAGAAATAGTCGTCCTCTGGTATGAAGATCTCGTTGCAATAGGGATTTTTTTGGTGTGGCAGCCGACCACAGCATTCTTCCGGATCGTTTCGGTTCAGAGGGTCTGCAAACACGATGATCGTGGGTCATTATGGTGAAAAGCACCTTATTGTGTAGCAGAACAGATATGTAATGATAGCAGAAAGCGATAGCATTCCGATCACGCACGCGTAATTCATAGTTCATGAGTGGCAGACGTGTTAGAGAATATCAGCATTCGCGATTGAACATATAAATGTCGACTGCTTTTCCCGGTTGTCGCAATCTCATATTGAACGAGGTATAATAGAATCGACATTGTCTATTAATTATCCTTTCATACAAGAATATGCATATTATATGCGTGTTTAGGATTGTCTACAGCTACATATAGCTGTACATTCTAAATTATTCTTTCCTTCAATAATTGACGATCGCGAGTTATTTCAGAGTGGCGCGATTTCAAGTCTGCCAATGGGCTTGTCAATTTTGACTGATACATTCACGAATAATCTCGAGCCGAAGAACGCCCGCTCGTACACGTGATCGGTTTATCCGGGCAAAGATCGTTCGCTTTCTCTCGTAGTTACCCTCCTTTCGATAAATACGATAAACGTTGAAAGAGCCTAAAAGCGACCTACAGATTCATATATATCAAATATCTCGGTACAGTTGCTTAAACGCAATCAGTCCGCTGACGATTGAGAGGCTCGCTTTCTATTCTACTTGCATGATTGAATCAGTTGGTTTTGATCGTTGCGACATACGAACCGACAGCAAAACCATTCGGTTTTTTGTTGTTGCTTTCTCTAAAATTTATTACATATCAGATGGTTATCAGTACATTGCAGTGATCTTCACTTGTTTAAATCATTTATTTAAGATATCGATCGTTTATTTCTCTTTTTAGTAACTTAAACAAGATGATTTTTATTAAACAAAAAACAAAAAATTTTGTCGCATTAAATTAATATTTAAAATATTTATGATTATTATAATTATTTATTTATTATCTCGAAGAATTATACGTAATTCTGCATTTATTTTCCTGTTGCTGTATGAAATAAATAAGTTTTTTTATTTAATTTTATGATATTTCTACATGAATATCTTGTAAAGTAGCATAAGTATTTAATAATACTTTTGAAACTATCACTTATGTGATAGTTTTTATACAGAAGCTATATATTTCGTGAGTCATCAGGGTGAGAAGCACCTTATTGTGTATCAGATTGCTTCTCATTCTGAAGTGAACTACAATATTCATGCAACATTGGCATTCTAATAATAGATTCAGACAGGGAGATAATCCATGAAACGCAGCTTCTATCTATATAAGTATTTACTTATTTGATTATATAAATATATTTTTTTAATTAATGAGATTAACGGAAAAATTATTATTTATCCACGTAAACCGATTGTTTTGCGGACATTCAAATCACCGCGGCGGAAAAATTTATCATGAATATCGTGCAGAAACTCATACTTTCGAATCTAATATACCTAAAGGCGTGGCAGTCAAAGTGTAATCGTGGTCCATGAATTGTCCCCACGCAATCACCATAACTGTGCCGGCGTGATCATGATAACCTTCATCTGGATGCATGGTGCGTGATACAACTCGGGATAATGGTAAATCATGACCCGTTATGGATATCCTTGGCGCCGATAAGCCGTCTGCGAATTGAGGACTCATCAATCTGTAAAAGATAAAAAAAAAATATTCACGTTGTGCCGAAAAAGAAACGTCTATGAGAAATGGAGAAAATTGCGGTTACCTCGCGAAAGGCGACAGAGTGGCTCCCCAAGTTGGATTCTCTAAATTCGTACAGAGACCATCAAATCGTCGGTATTTGCCCGGTCTGCATTCTATGTTGCTGAGAAAGGCGGGACAAACCTCGCGGATCAGCGTCTTCGAAGTATCGATCAACGGTAGACTCTTTTGAATTTCCTCGTAGGTCAATCCGTACCTGAATGCCGATGATTAGAAAGTAAAATCAAGGAAATGCGATCGGATCCCAAGGCGGGAAAGTTCGTCGGAAGAGAAAAGGAGAGATTACATAGGCTTGAACAGCGAAGACTTACGTTTGCGCGAGATTCGTAGTAATGTCGAGAAGCAGCTCGCCGACCGTCGCCAGATCCTCCGGTCGCCACATCTCTGACTTTGGTCTCGCGACGTCTGCGGGCGATTATGTGTGAGCGACAGTACGAGAAAGTCGCGTGAAACGAAGTAAAAAATAGCAAATACTAGCGATGTACGTACGGTGATCATTCGTTATGGGTTTATATGGGATCGAGGTTATACATTATTACGCGACGACACGCCGATATCTTATTGATCATTGTTAGCAATAAATTATACGGACATCATGCAATTAATTCTTGTAATTTTATATACTCACTGATGCGCTTCCTCGCCTCGACGTAAGCATGATTTATGGCATCAAACGTGATACAAGTTTGAGTTCCTCCTGCCGTAGTAGGACTACGGATAACGAAAAATAAAGAAAGTTGACTCGTGCTCGATCTTTGAGTGCGGATATTATTTACAGACTCTCCTCTTTTCTTTTCTTTCCTTCTTGATCTCACCGAGTTAATTACCCAACATTTCAACCTACTTTCATGAGAAGCTGACTCGCGAGAATCTTGCGCGTGAATTCGTTCGTAGATTACGTGTACACACGCAGAATGTCTGTACGTGCAGATATTTCGTATCAAGGTAATCTGAAACTATCCTAGACATGCTCTCTTATGAATATGAGCGAATTGACTTTCATATCCTATTTCCGTCATAAAATATACTGGCATTGAGACGTGCCGCTCTTCGGTTGCGCCGAAGGTTGACCCAGCAATTCTCTACGATGTTTCTCTACATCGACATTGCGCTCTTATCTTCCGCCTTTGATTTTTTTATCATATATTCTCGTTTAATCGTCCACTCTATATATATATATATATATATATATATATATATATGTGTGTATGTGTGTGTGTATATATATATATACTATTTTTATTTTATTACTTACCTTCTTACTTTAATTTTACTTACTATTATTAGTCTTATTTCTTTACTAATTAATTAATTAATT
>NW_012130120.1:795555-803159 GCF_000143395.1 Atta cephalotes | reverse complement strand
CCGTTCCGTTTACTTTACCTTTTCCCGTTTCCCCGTTTTCCGTTTTACGTTTTTTATTTTTATTATATTATTACTTCTTTACTTTACGTTACCTACTACTATATATATATATATATATATATATATATATATATGTGTGTATGTGTGTGTGTATGTATATATAATATCATTATTTTTTATCTATTCCTTCATAAATTTTTCTCATTAATTGCTTATTCTTTCAAATTAATATAAATTTTGTTTTGGAATTTTATACTTACATATCTACATCTTGATGAGATATGGATATCAATTTTGAAATTAAGTTTGAATCAAATGATTGATACAAATTGAATATATTATTTCAATATTTTAGTGTCTTCAGTAGTTTATGTCTGTTTGTATGACATCAATGTAGATTAACTTTTTTTTAATCTCGATTCAACTTAATCTTCATCTTTTTCCAATCCTAAGAATTCAATAGAAAAAGATTAAAAGTTAATCAAGATGAAAACGGGCATCAAAATTTAGAAATAATATATTTATTAGGTATGGAAAAAAGTTCGTGGCGTTTTTCCCATTACTTCTAACGGGAAAAACCACGAACTTTTTCCCACATCTAATATTTTGCAATCGTTTGATTTAAACTTAATTTACATTGATGTGGAAACAGGATAAAGATATCATATGTATATTATTTGTTTTTAATCTGTTTTTATATAACACTAATCTCAGTATATTTTTGAAATTTAGTTTATAATAAGACTTTACATTAACGTCCACCTAATATAATGTTTAGCATAACAGGATCTCAACTTACTTAAGACACTGACTCGTGAAACTATTAGAGTTTACTCGAGAGGCGGTCTTTCTAAATACTGATTCAAGTAGTATAAATCACTAATTCAAGTACTTGAAGTGCAAAATCGGAAAGACGCGAGAAAGGATTTCCCGCGTCTAATTGCGGTTGAGTGTTTCGACCGTTGTGCCATAATCAACGTAATAATAACGAAAGCATTCTATAATGGTGGCGTGCATCGACGCACTTACCATAACTGGTCTGAGCGACGGCTACAGTCCCATTCCCTACCACTCGGTGATAAATGTGGATTGCGCTAACCAGAGAACCTTTTTTTTTCTGATACATATAAATTATATTTCAGCTCACGACATTCGTACTTTAATACGCCATTTAATAATCACGTTGTCGCAGTCGCGACATGCAAAGTATCCATGATATTTGAAAATAGCCTGCTCCCTTATTGCTCCAATCATTTCGTGCGTCATGCCGTCTTTGTTTCGGTGGATATTGATAATTGGTACAATAATATTCTCATACATTATGTCCGTTTCTGCTTTCTCGAGTGATCCTTTTGGATATTGTCAATAATCACTTTTGCAACGTCAGCACGAGCTATTTCGACCTCCAGATCGACCGTATCGTTTCACTGTGCAATTACGAACTGACGTCTCGTTATGTCGTGTCCTCGGGCACCTGCTTGACATTCCATGAGTGTTGCCTTCATCTTAAAGTAACTACGTGACGATCGCTAACCGGACAGCATTACGACGCCACGCCGGCTACTTAAATGATCACAGATCAGACTTGTCTGACTATGTTTACTCCTGATTACTGGATAACTGATTATTAAAGTTCGCTAAGTATAAACGATCTATATTTGTATCAAAACTTAAAATTGAATTTTATGTATAATTTTGTGTACTGTGCAATACGAAAAACATGTGAAAAATTAAAATATGTAATAATACACAAGTATAAACAGAATAAATAAAATAAAAATTAATAAAATATAAATAGAATTGTATTCCGAAATCCAACACAAATTATAAATCGTTTAAAATGGGTTTTTCACGATAAATTATATAGTTGCTGTTTTTATAAAAGATTTTCATTATATTTTTATGATGATATGTAAAACTTACATATTTTCTTTTTAATCATATTATTTTAAAGATTTAGATTGATTAAAATTATAATTATTAATTATTTATATTTTTTCTATGACTAAAAAAACACAAATAATAATTAAAACTTTAATTTCGATTTTAATTCTTCCATTAACTATTTAAAAAACAAAATTCTTAATGAGAAGTGTTTAATGCTTTTAAAATAAACTGTACTTGTGAACTATAAACACGAAGGTATAAGAGTTTACACTTACTTATACATGAAATTGTGAGTCATGATCAATGTTGTCATGAATGACCAGCTGTTTATTAAGAAAACAATATCTACCAAGAGATATATAAAAATCTTTTAAAGTGTCTTTTTAAATCGTACAATTGTAATCTTAATAACATTATTATGACGAGAATTAGGTTTATAACAGTGCAATTACGGATTTCTTAATAACGTACGTCATTGTGTTATTGAAGCAATCGTAGTTGACCGCGTGGAATTAAGGATGGTGATACTATATTTGACATAATATAATTCCAATTAGTTTTTTTTTTAGCTTCAAAGCTAGGATGTTTCGGCTACCATATTCTTCAGAATTTATAAAGTGGTTTTGCAATGCGATCGCCTTATAGTTTATTAGTGGAGCACCTCAAAAGTCTCAATTAGTGCTAAACGAGAAGTTAAGACAATGCCGCTATTCGTTATCCGAAATACACGAACCGATGCGTTTTAAACAGATCTCGTAACTTTGTTTAAAAAAATCGCAATTAATTATGATTAATTGCTACGAACAGTGCATTTTTTATCATACATTACAAAAAAGTACAGCGAAACGACGCGAATTAAATCTTATAATTTTAGCACCCGAATGCTGTTCAAAAAATTTCTTTCTTAATTTTCTGTTCTATAAATCATTTGCAGCCGTCTTTGTAACCGCGTTTCTCCAACATCTCGGCCGCCCAGCTGAATTTGATTCTTAAGGACATTTTACGGGAGTATTCGAACGATAAACGTCTCCGTCCCGCCGGTTGTTTGACGCGAAGAACGGCAGTTAATCATGGGTTTCAAGGCGGTTACGCGTCTGAATGCGGGGATTATTACTGCGGCTGTCTGTACGATAAATACGATTCTGTACACGAGACGATGAATGGAACAGCACGCGGTTTATTGCAATACGTAACGGTCACTTTCGTTGCATGACGCATTTATAGCTCAATACCATATAAATTCCAGCTGGCAATGGCCGCTTTTAAGAACTCGACAGAGAACATTCGAATTTTATCACCATAAAAACAATGTAATCTATACAGAATCATTTTACATAGGCATGCGGAACAGTCTACGGCAATATAACCACAATAGAACAGTGTGCGTTCGCACAGTAGAATCGATAAGATTGCATTAGAATTCGCTAGTCCTGCGGGAACAGGATGATAGTGAAAGTCCTTGCCATACGGCTAAAGTTCCCGCTTTCTCTAATCCTCTAGAATATCAGCTGATGGGGACTTACTTTACGTAAGTGTACTGTGCTTTCATGCAGTTAGTAAACGTGATTCATAATTGTGCATTTCCTAGTCATTACAATGGGTCCTAGAATAGATGTCCTAGCTGATAAAATGCTTTTTATTTGCTTTTGTGACATTCTCATGATCGACAGCGCGGTAAAAGATAGTATTTTGCTTGAGCGATATAATCGCTCAAGTGACCTCAACCGTAAATAACTGTGAGTAATAATCAAATTTACGAATATAAATTGATAGAATAGTTAAATGCAGCGTCTTAATAGTCAAAACAACTGTATTTTCAATCACATTTCTTATTAATAGCAAATATTAGAATATCCTAGAGAAAGGTTACATTCGACAGACTTTTGAAAAATTATCATGATTACTATTTAATGTAAATACAATTAATTATTAAATTTCGAGTAATTGCAAAAATAACATTTCTTGCAAACTAATATATTGTAAATGATTATTAGAAATAATTTAATAAATATTAATTAAATAGATTACTGTGACTATTAATTATCAATTATTTATTATATTTACTATATTTGACGCACTATATTTGAAATTAGAAAAAAAGAAACTTTATATTGCCGGAAATTGTAATACTAAAAATTTATAATAGATGTCTATTTCTATCTTTCACATTTATTTTATCACATAATAATAGCTTTAAATACAAAAAATGTGTAAAATCTAATAATATAGATCTGTTACAGTACAATTAACCTAATCTGTGCAAAAATATTCTTTTATTTGATATTTATGTTTCATCGCAAAAAAAGTATTTAAAATTATATTATGAATTTTGTTAACGTTATTATATGTTGATAATGTTAATAAAATTCTCACATTATATGATAAATTCGAGAAAAACTTTCGAAATTAATTAAAATGATTAATTAAGCAATTCAAATTATATGATAAATTCAAAGAAATATTTCGAAATTAATTAAAATGATTCATTAAGCAATTCAAATTAATTTTTTGTGTGAAAAGAAAAAACTAGCATCTCACTGTAAGGTATTTTCTTAATGTCGCCATGAATGCCATATTAATTAGCCTATTTATTGAGACGTAAAAATTCACAGGCGGCAATACTTTGCGAAAGTTTATATCAGTCACTTGGAAGGAATAATTCCAGTTCTTGATTTCGCGTTGACTTTCGCTAAATTAAGATCGCTATCGTCACGCAGACTCATACTTCGGTCTTAATGTGAGCACTTACAACGATCCGCGAAGTAAATTATAGGTGTAGTCATAAACGCTGGTTCTTCCACGGGCATCCAGGATCAAGGCGCACTCCTCTCCGTTTGCATAAGAGTCGAAAGGTTGATACTGCAGCCCGTTACAGTGTGCTGTTACCAGCAGCAGCAGCAATCCGATTATCGCGGAACGCGTCCGTGTTATCGCGAATCTGCAACAGTTCAGTACAAACGATTATCTTTCTCACATCAAAGAGTATCGTAGCGCGTTTGAATAAAAAATTACTCGGATTAATGTTGCCCTAAATCACAGACATACAGGTTTGCATAGATTATTACAAATCTGATCGGAGATCCCTTACGATGGAAAAAGTTGATAATACGAAATAATATGTATATTGAAGTAATAAAAATATTCTTTAACTTATCTAAAATATTTTTTTTTATTTCATATATTGCTCTATTATACAAATTATTATAATGATAATGAATATGAGTAATTAGCACAAAGTTGGCAAAAGAAGTTGTATATTATATCATTAAATGCAAAATGTTAATTGAAATCAATGGGTGCGTTTTAGCAAAAAATAACTTTGCAACTGTAGATTCTGTAATATGGTTTTTTCTTATCTTTATTTGATCTAAAAATGTATACATCAATATTTATTCAATTATATATTATTATATATTATTCAATTATATATTATTCAATTATATTAAAAAATCTTGTAAAACTACTTTTTTTTGCTGAACACAGCCAATATATTTAGATAGCAACGACAATTTCTGCATATTTTCTACAAAACATTTATAATGTTTATGAGGAATCTTATATGTATATACATTATTCCGTATTTTTTCTTTTTTAATAAAGTAATAATAAAAGTCTAATAAAATAATACTGGACAGTAAAAAAAGATTATATTTCTTAGAGAAATCAGGAATACGAATAAAAACGAGTATTAAAAATATTTTTAACGAGAATTTTTTCATTGTTATTGACATAATTATATTATTAAATTTTACGTTAATAATAGCTACGTTAATAATATCATAATTAATACCAAACGAATAATTAAAGCAATCACTTCCATATTTATTGGAAGAATTATTGGATTGTGTGATGTCAGAATGTGTGTGTAACTATTTCGGTTCAATTAGCTGGATTGCTTTATAAGCCTGAATAGACAGAAAGAAAAAATTTACTGAAATATCTAAAAATTTAGATAGATACGGATGAAAATTATTTTATTGAACCAAAATATTATGTAAGATGTTCAAGCATGAGCAATACTGCAAAAAGTTTTGACGTTCGCAACCAGCTCGAGCGTTCTACACAATTATTTATATAATAGTCTTGAAGAAACAATATTTATTTTCAGATCTGTATCCAGCTAAATTTTTAGAAATTTCAACAAAAACTGTACTTCCTATGTGGAATTTGATAAAGAGATTATTATTAATTAATTTGATAAGAGATTGATAAAGAGATTATAATTCATCAAATATTTGAAGTAATTAATTATGTTTTCAAAATGTAGCAGTTGTATAATATATTGTGTGTTATTGAAAATATTCTTTTAAACTTCTGCTCTATAAAATAACCATTTATATAGAGATATATTATAAAATTCGGTAAGAAGTAAAATCGAAAATTAAAAGAATTCGATAAATATTACTATTTTATATTAATACTTTAAAATAACTTTAATGTGATTACATTAAACAAAATAATAAAGTAATAATCTGGTTTTTTGTGAAAATTGTTTAGAAATAGAGACAATGTATCGGAAGGGTTTCTACAATTTTGAATTCAGTGAAAAGTAATAAATAACAATGATGTAGCGTAAAAAAATGCATTTTTTGGTAAAATTACTCCTTACATCGTAAAGAGGTCACGCAAAATGATAGGGTGAATTCTCCGTGAACATTTTCTTGCTTGATAGCTCGATAGTATCTATTGCATCATACATGCATTCTTATTTAACGTGTTCGGTGAATTCATTCTCGAGTGAAACGGAGAAACCGAGATACAAAAGTCAAAGCTCTTCCGTAATCCATTCTTTTAGCACAAGAAACGCATCGCGAATATCTCCAATCCATGGAAAGTCAGTCTTACATTTTGTATTCCCACACTGCGATATATTTGCATATGTAAACGTGCAAATGATACGCATATAAAATTGTGTGGTAACAAATACTTTTCGTGCATGTTGCATTTTTATTAGCAGGTACCGTCCGATTTTTAAGTTTTATAAAAAAGAAAATTTTCTTCCTTTCTAATTTCAAGGGATTTTCTGTAATATACATTTAAATGTTAATCAGGCTTATTAATTACATTTCGCTTTGCTTAAAACATACAAAAATTTTGATGTAATAAAAAAATTAAGTTAAAAGAATAAAAAAATATATATATAGAATGTATAGTTATAGGTCTTCCACCACCTTGAACTTTTTAGTAAAACATGTGTTAAGATTAATTACTATCGTACAACCATGCTTCATTCACCAACGCTTGTCATGAAATTACATTAATTTACGGTACGTACAAATTGGTACGTTGAAAATAGCTGACAGGTATTCGCGCTTGCCTTGTAGTATATTACCGCCGATGAAAGTGCCTCCACACAATGATTAGATAAGACTCAATTGACATTTAAAGTCATTCGAATTTTCTTCCTTTTTTTTGGTCATTTCAAACGTGTCGATTCACGAATATAACACAACTTGATAAACTGGTCCTCGCATATACGGTAATCTTATATCATAATGATTATCCAATTACTTGTAATGGAAATTATTTATTTTTATATATTATTATATATTATTATATATTATTTATTTTTATATATTTCAATGATTTGCAATTGATATAATTTGTTGACATGTTCTTCGTTCATTATAATTTACAAGAGAGAGAGAGAGAGAGAGAGAGAGAGAGAGAGAGAGAGAGAGAGAGAGAGAGAGTACGTACGTACGTACGTACGTACG
>NW_012130120.1:791472-795535 GCF_000143395.1 Atta cephalotes | reverse complement strand
AGACCCTTTTGCACGCTTGCTATAATAATTATGTTAATAAAAAGTTTTTATTAAAAACACATTTTCGTGTTCATCTGTTTATATATGCTATCATACTGTTTTAAAACAAATATACATTAAGTTCACAAATATACATTAAGATATCAAGTTCTTATTGAATAGAGAATTTGTATTTAATTTTAAAGTTTTTTTGTCTGTCCATAATGTACATACTGATATTTTGAAAAATCTTCTGGAAAAAGAAAGAAGAAAAAAAATTCATATATGCTTCACATAGCCAAGTTCTCGTTTTATAGGAAAAAAATATTTAATGCGAATAAACGACGACTTTTTTTATTAAATTATGAAATCAAAAGATTGGAGAAATTTTTCGTGATCACTGAATGCATCAATGGTTCATTAACTAAATAGTATGTCAATTTATTGTTGATTGTCTTCTTGCGGAAACACCAGTCTTTTACAGATTACGAGTGAATTCAGATTGATATTCCGTGTACGTAATCGCGTGAAATTCAATCGGAGAGCGTGCGAAACAGTGGTCAGGAAGCGTACGAAAAAGTGAAAATTCGTCAAAAAATCAGCCGCAAAATACCGCAAGAAAATTGTTCCTTATTATTGTATAAGACATTTAACTTTTAACGTGTTGATAAAATGTTACAACTATGTTATATATGCGCCTAAAAAATTAGAAAAATTTTAAAAATTTTTTAAATTAAAAGAATTTATATGCAATACATATATATTTTATTACATATATTCCGAATTGTATGCTGTAATTACAGTAAATGATTTTTATTATATGAGCAAAGACATATTGATTGCAGGTTTCTTTTATGGTGAACGGATTGTAATTAAACTTAACCTACATATCGCTCATTTGCTGTAACAACTAAAAAAAGTTTTCTTGAAAATGAGTTTGAATGTTTGGAATTATTAAAATTTTGTAATATTAATTTTGAAATCCAATTTTGACAGTAGAGAAATAAAATATGTATACTTTTGAAATATGTTTTACCTTTTTTCTTTAAATTTCTTTTTTATAAGTAACTTAAAAAAAATGACAACTTTTTAATTATGTTAGCAACTTTAAATTATTGTAGCAATTAAGCGATATCCTACATGGACTTAATAAAATGATAAACATCACAATTGTTGAATTTAATACTATAATTAATCTTTTATAAATCATTTTATAAATATTATAATGTTATTACATTATTTCTATTTATTCTATATATGGTAATACTGAATTGATAATCAGCCAACTATTAATTGAAATAAGACTTTATCTCAGTATATAATTTAAAAAAAAACGAATTATAAAAGAATTTAGATTATTATAAAAACGTTTGATATATGTTTCTAAATTGCATAAGATTAGAATCTTATATGTATATGTAATATAATGCAAGAATGAATATGAAATTTTTGATGATAATAAGCAATGTGTGTTGGTTATTCAAACAATTCAAATGTTACAATTGATTAAATTAATAAAGTAGAATTATGCAAAACGGTGTATCGGAAAGTTGTAATGAAAACTGTTATTATATGCTAATCGATTATCATTGTTGTGCCGACTACATCATCATGTCGCAGCGTCATGGTTAGATTAAATAATTGCTATTAAATAGGCGGACAGTGATCGACTATTTCTCAAGTGTTTGCAAACCCTTACACTTCATGGGTGCGTATCTTATTTGACAATTAAAAATTCGAATGATTTACTACCTCGGTGAAAGGATTCGAAAGCAGGTAAAAGTAATACGATACCTACAGAAGGTCGAGTTTAGATTACAAGACATCTGTGACTATCTAATCTTTATTTTGCGCTATGCTTTAAATTTCAGCTGATCATGCGCTTGTCATTTCGCGTGACGACGCATTTTCTTTAAAGAATAAATCGTGTAAATGATGAGACAAAATCCCCTAGATCGAAATGATTGCTTTCTTGGTGCTTCACGCGGGATTCTCCTTTCACCTTTCGCAGACCCCGTGCAATGACATGAAGAGTCATGTACATTTTCGCCCCATTTGAATCCTCGACCCAATTCTCATAATTACTCGTAATCATTTTTCCGAGTTTCCGTCTTTCTCAGGAAGCCTCAAACTCTTCTTTCTCACGTTCAAGAAATTCGCGAGAGATTGGAAAAACTGATAAGCAACGTGATATTAATTTATTAATTTATACAGGCGCTAAAATGTCTTAATTTTGGTAAGAGTAAAGCAATATCTTGAGATGATTTTTGAATATCTCTATTTGTAATCTTTTTTGGTGAAAATTGTTATAAGTGAAATTTCATTCTCTTTTTCCGAAATAAAGAAGATCAAAATCTAGTTTTTTCTTCTAAAATATCTTATTTAAAAACTATTTAATAACAAAAATGTTAAAAAATAACCCTGAATTTTTTCACATTTTTTGAAGGTTTATAGAACAGTATGAGACTGAAAAGAAAAGAGAGAAAGTTTAATCATTTTTAACAGTGTAACTTTCATGATATTCTGACATGTATTTTTGATCCATTTTATTTCAGAAAGCAGAAAATATAGAAGATAGAATATATATAAAAGATATTTTTTATCATTTTTATTTAATATACTGGAAGTAATACATTATGTGCTTATATGAAGCGTCCTTAAAAGTATATATTCGATTATTTGCGACATATATAGCGCGCGGCAAAACTTTAAGAATAAATTGATCTTCTGTTTCCTAACAAAATAAGATCCACTTTTTTACTAAATCATATTTTTAACATAAATTAGCTTTTTATTGGCAGTATCAAATGTTTCTTATACTAAAATATGTGATAAATTATGGATAGATATATCTTTTTAAATTCTATAATAGTTAATTTTCATCATATCTTGTTATTAGCAAGAATCGATGAATTATCAATTTTCTTCCTGTTGCGAAGTCGCAAAAAATATAAATAAAAATCTAAGAATTCTCTGGTAATACTTTATTGACAATAGCCTTCCTTTTGCGTGTGGCACGCGTCGATCGCTTAGAATTCTTCTGTAGAATTTCTTGATTTATAATTCCCTCGCACTCACCCGTTGTGCATTCTTCTATCACGTGCTCCACGTTGTTAATGATTTATGATGGTCGAGGATTAACGACACAGTTGTCGTCAAGGGTAATTGTCAATTTGCACGATTTTCGGTGCACTCTCTCACACGCGACACGCGACGGAGAAGTGAGGATAATCGAATGCCGGCAATGTTTCTGTCGGCTAATATCTTTGCACGTGTCCGAGAAACCGTTAAGGTAATCACCACCGTGTGTACCTATTTCTCCACCGTCTGTCGAAGTGTATTCGTACAATCGATCAACCACTTCTCTACTTGCCGGAAATAATCCAGCTTGCAGCGGTCGATTATCACCGATCCTAGGTGGTTTTAGATCGAGTCGCACTGATCGACTACGTTAATGTGATACTCGCGATCGTGTCCTGCCTTCCTGCTGCATAGTTCTTTATGAAAGCGCAGTGTGCACCGTCCTGGTGGTGGAAAGCTCCCTAAAAGCGCGGAACTGATTCGTGCCGACTCGTGGAAAGGAAACGAGAAGAGGGAGAGGAAGTCGGAGAGGGAGAGTTGAGAGGAGACGAGAGAGGTGGAGGAAAGTTATTTTATCTTATGTTATGTACCCGCCAAGTGAGCGAGAAAGAACCACGAGAAGTTAGTGGCGGACGTGATGAAGAAGAAGGAGGTGGAGAAGTTGTAGCTCCCGCGTCCACGTCTTACTTTCCTTTCTCTAAACGAGCCGCACGGTTGCTGCCCTCGATTCGAGACATCGATTGTATCCCGCCGGTCTCCAAAATACGCGCCACCAAAAGTGCCGTTCGCTGAGTCTGACAATGGTCAGATGCTTTCTTTCTTAGTTACCTTTCGATTACATTTTTAAGGAGAACGACGCCGTGACAAAATCGTTCCAGCCACGCGACGTCGATCAAAGATGTTGCAAGATGATTGATAATTGATGGGGGTATCATGAGCTTGCGAAAGACAAGCTTCGTATATATATATATATATATATATATATATATATATATATATATAT
>NW_012130120.1:776666-790901 GCF_000143395.1 Atta cephalotes | reverse complement strand
TACTATATATATATATATATATATATATATATATATATATATATATATTCATCCATTATTTGAAAAAAAAATTTGGAGATTAATATCCTTATGTTTTGGAGTATTCGATACATAGTACAGTTCTCTTCGAGCTCAAACGAATGAATTATAGTCCGTCTATTGCTATCATCATTCACTTCATCTGCATATAAATCAGCTTGCATAACTTTTCGGGCAAAATAAATCGAAATACTGCAACTTACATGAATGCAAATTGCAATATTTTTTATAGCACATTTTCTTTAATATAAGTAATAATAAATGAAGTAACAGGGGGAAGGTACGGGTTTGTTACATTAATTAGATTTGTATTTTTATAACACCCACCGGTTTCTTGAGATCATAGTCTCAGTCATTTCACACCTAGATTTAATGTCTATTCATCCCAGTTCTTCTACATCCCTGATTCAAGAAATATTTGGCCTAGAGATTTATATTTTTTTCATGTGGATACTAAATAATAATACAATATAAAATATATATATTATTCTCTTCTTTCTTTTCATAGGTGATTCTTTTTATTCAGGTAAAGATTGTAAATATATTTTAAGTGTAATTAACAAGTTCGTTTATTCTATTTAGCACAAGTTATCTATCATTAGCTTAAATTATCGGCAACCCTTATCTAACTTGATGCTACCGCTCCAAACAGTTTTTAATGATTCTGTTTTGCCTGATAAAGAAAATATTGCAGTCCTATCATTTAGGTTTATTTTGGTTCTGATCTTAGTTTGTCAGTTTTTGTTATCGAAAATTCTTTGATTTTTTTTTTTAGTAGTCGTAAAATTATAATAAATAAAGATGCACAGCATAATTTGGAAACTCAATTAGACTCTGTTAGGTAAGTTATCCACAAAATAACCTATTATATAAATTATGAAAGTTACCTTAAATATAATCTTTTAGATACTTTAAATAATTAATTGCATAATTGATTTATGTAGATCTGCTTGCCCTAGAGGAGCCTGAGTGAAGGATTGGCAAAGATTTACGAAATTTCGTTTACATGGCGATAATTAGTTCGCACAGTGCTTACTCTTTTTTGTAAATGGAGACGTAATCGCGTGGTCGATAATGTTTGGTTGTCGCAGCTAGCGGCCACGATAACGCAATACAGTTGAGAAAGCGCATTGTGTATTTCGCCTGGCCGTGAAATCAGTTTTGTTCTGCGATGGTTGCTCGACTTTTTCCGCGACAGAGAGAATTAAAATATCGCAAAAAATCATGATATCGCGATAAATCAAATGACTCGAAATTACATCACTTATGTGACTTAATTGCGCACATTACCGATAAATCAAAAGAAAAATTTAGTCAATTGATGCTACAAAATTCACTTGGAAACATGACACTTCATTTCAAGAGTGCAAATGACTATATATTAAATTTTCATTAAAATATAGCTGTCTATATTTAATTTTATTTTTACATTAAAAATTAAATTCCATTAAAATTACATTATATTTAAACGTCTATACATAATTATTTACTTTAATTTTGTTCTTTGTTTCCTTTACATTATTTAGATTTATAATATAGCGAGTTATAATATAGTAAACAAAAATTTTAAGACTTTTAATGGCGGAATACTTCAATTTAATGTTAAATAATATCGATGGTGGGCGTAAAATAATTCGAGAAACTTATTATTTATTACTATTTATTTCTTTATATACATTCTTTATATACATTCTTTATTTTACCAAATGTCTGTAAACACAAAATCGATCGATCAATTTTTTTATCTGCCTTTCACTTTCCTTTTCAATCTGAAAGTTTTGCCATCATATATGGAGCACATTCCAGGACGATAGTACTTACGAAAGAGAGATGTTTAGAACGTATCGCCTAAGGCGACATATCTATCTTCATTTTATAATAAAGTGGCTTCTATATGCGGCTATAAATACCTACATATATCCTTTTCTATGAAAAAAAAAATAATGGAATCAATACATAAGATAAATTTACAGTTTGTGAAATCTGTTTGCCATATAAAACTATGGGTTCAAAAAATTACGTTTCCGAATTGCGATAAATTATCGTTAAATTTATTTTCCTGTCGTTCATTTGGTTCAGTAATAGTGTATATAATAAACGAAATAAAAAGGATCTATTTTGAAATAGACTCTAAACCATAGCACAAAAGTCAATTAAGCTTGTATACGATAAATTGTACGTACAAGGACTCAATATAATTGAGTCTTGAATCGATAAGAATTGAATTGTTTTAATGGTACACGGGCAACTCTAGTTTCCTTTTCCCGATTGTTTAATATCTCGTTTGTGCGACCTCGTCAATAAATAATTTAATCAGAACATTAACTAATGTCCTATCGATCCTATATATATGTGCACAAAGAAATGTGAAATAATCATTAATAAATAAAGAGATTGAAACTTTAACATTTAAGAAAGAGACATTCTAAACAAAATTCTAATTAAAAGTTGCTCAGTCTGATTGCAACTAAAACTTTATATGGATACTAAAAGTTTTTAATTTTTATCGTTGCATGTCTTTAATTAAACTTTAATCCAACATTTCGAGTTAAAAGAAAAATTCCTTGTCTTTTCAGACATTTCAAATTTCTCCCTCTTTCAATTCTTTACAATTTTTATCTTTCGCACGTGATAATTTTCTTATTACTACGTGCTAATTTCATGATTATTCAATTCAATTATTTTAATAAATATGTACATCGCGTTATTACCTGGATCGCTGAAAAATCTAATTGTAATTGCCGCGTTCTAACTCTAAAGTTGAGAGGTGAAAAAACGGACAGGCATACCTAATAAGCAAGCACACTCACGCGACGAAATCTCACAAGCATGCCACGAGCAAATTTATACGCTCCTTTAACGGGATGAAGAGAACAATTAGATGATTGACGCAACTGTGGCATTCCTGCAGCTAATAAGTGAGAGTCGCGATCTATTGGACACCTTTTGAAAGAGAGAAAATTTACGCGTAGTACATTATGCCTCCCTTCGCGGGCGCAAATAATGTATGGATGTGGAACGAGACATAAAGTTTGACGTGCCGCCTTTAGTTCGACAGACTTGTTTTTACGTAACGTTGGCATTTTTGTCGATATGCACCAGACCTGGCGAAAATATCAGTCGGCAAACACGTCGACCATGACCATGTCACAGGAAATAGAATAAAAAGGATCTGTGACAAAAAATAGCACAATACAAGGACACAAAAAAGTTTTCTGCAAGTAATTGCTATTTTCCACAAGAATGATCTGTAGATTTTTTTATATACATTAAGAAAAAATTGTTCATTTGAAATTAAATTAAATTATTGTAATTTATTTATTGTAATTTGAAACTAAATTATTGTAATTTAAGTTGTCCTTACTTCTTTTGTTGAATAATGTATTTAAGTCAAATATAATATATTTGACTTAAGTATATACATTCTTCATCAAAAGAAATAAAGACGAACTAATTAATTTAGTTAAATGATTTTTTTCTCAGGAATATGTTACATATAGATTCTATTTTATTCGTGTAACGTCCCAGAAATGCATAATTCGATTTCTTTGTATGGACAATTTTAAAAAACGCGAAATACAAATATGCAAATATAATAATTAAAATTAAGATAATTATCTTTATAATCTTTAACACAGAACTAAATCTCTTCTTCAATGCTTTATTTTGCTTATTTTCATGCATATTATATGTTTTATGATCCGGTTATTTCAAATATTGCAACAAAATATAAATATAAATATAAATATATTGGAACATCAGTGATTTCAACATATTACATCTCCTACAATCATTCTCTTTTTCCCATATCTGTGAACCAAGAGAAACTTGTTTTCCTTGTTCTTTTATCCATTTTAATTACAATAAAACAAGATTGAGATTGCATCATTATTAAAGAAATTTGGACATTTGGCATATGAATTTTCGATTGAGATATTACACGTATGGTGGATAATTTTAAATGACAGAAAGAGCCACACTTTATTAAATGCTCAATGTGTACTCAATTTACATGATCATAGGGTGACAAGGTATTCTCGGGTGGCCTCGCCTTTCGTTTGTCACGGATGTCATATTGATTTCTGTTGCCTTTAATTTCATTACAAGATATAACTGTGCAATACAACAAAATATAATATGCCGACAATGAATCGCCATATTCTGAATTTTATTAAAAATTTTTATATATAGTAATTATTTATTTTTGTGAAAAATTTTTCTACATAAAAAAAAGATATTAATAACATTAACCAGTAACGAATTATAAAGATAATATAAATATATAATATCTTGATGTGTATCTTTTATGTAATATTGATGTATACTACTTATGTAATATTAAGATGTATGTCGTCTGCTCTCTAAGATTTCTCAAGAAATTGATTGACGTGTGGGCGATAGTTAGTTGTTAACAAATAAAAAATTTTTTCTATTCTTATAAATACTAATGTATTGATGCATACATTTCTTGCATAAAGAAAATTAGAGAGAAAATATACTTATGATGTCACTTGAATTTGCTTGAAATATAACTGCAACCTTCTCTGAAGGCAATAAAAAAGAAAATACTTTCTCCATTACGATGGAAAGCAGGACAAACAATTTCAGATGTCAGGGGGTCGTTTCGGAATGAACAATCACGTGAAGTCTAATATTTTAGATTTCACGCTAGTGTTATTTTATACAAGTTTAAATGTCGCAAGAAAAAAGTTTGTTGATACGTAAATTTACAATTTTAATAAAATTAATAAACAATAATTATTGGTAAATGATATTAAGAAAAATATAATTTTTCTTATTTAAATTTTGCATGAGAGATTTCACTAAATTATTTAAAAAATATATAAAAATTGTATAAAAAATGGTATTATATATGCATATAAAAATATAAATTATTTTAATATCGTTTTAAGATTGATTGTAAATATGTCGCGTGACTTCGCAAAAAAATAATGGATATTAGGCTACATTAAATCGGTGTTACAATATCTCTGAAGATCGTGCGAGGGAACACATCACGGATACGATGTTTTATTACTATCGTTGCACATAATCGCGCTTATTTCTACATTGATCGCGGAGCGCCACTCGTGATTCCGCACAGACGAAACGAAATTGCTTTGAACACACGATGCAATTCTCTGTTGTGTTACGGCAACTTTAGATACTCGGCACGAACGTCAGACGTTCTTTTGGTATTGGCAATTTTCTGGCTGACATTTTTACGGTTTCATACGCGAGTAATAAGGAATCGTTACTGATACTGATGGTACATGAATGGAGACGCGGTCTGCCTTCGTTGAACCAGACATCACTCGTCATTTCATAATGGGTTATTGCACCTTTATGCATGTCTTCGTCATTGAAGCTGTATTGCTTCGTTTAATCGAAAAAGCAGTTTGAGCTTGTAATACTTTACGCAATAATGCAAAGGCTAAATTCTGATTGGATATTTTTTTAATGGTCACTTCGCAGTTTTTTATATGTCAAATATTTACTTTTTATATATATTCATATATTTTACAATATTTTCAGAAATAAAAAGGACAATTATGTATTTAATAAAATTTTTGATACTTAAAATGCTTGTTATTATAAATGCTTGTTATTATATAAATAGAGAAGAGCACAGAAATTGAAAATACATAAAGAAAAAATTAAATAAAGTCTACAATCAATCAATCAATAGAAGTTTTTATTCAAAAGATATTCTAGTTGTTTGACTTTAAATTACAATAATTACATTTATATATCATCAATATAAATTATAATTTTAAACAAAAAACAAAATTTTTACGGTTTATATGTATATTATTAATATATATATATATATATATATATATATATATATATAATTATTGTAATTTAAAGCCAATATTCTTCGAATTGACTTTTATAAATTGATAAATAATCATCGGCTTTATTTAACTTCCTTTAAATATATTTTCAATTCTCTTATTCTTATTTATAACAAAATAATAAACATGATCTTTAATATTTTTACGTCATATGCGTTCTGTAGTATAGAACAGTACTAACAAGAAGCGTATGTCAGATTATGATTAGATACGAGATATGAAAAGTTATCACTAATATTCTAATATACTGCAATAGTATTGTTCGCGTTTAGTTTGTGTTTACAATTTTCTCTCTTTTATCATAATGTATTTAAACAAGTCATATATTATAATATTAATCGGTAAAAATATTAATCGGTATACAATTTCGTAATCTATTACAATTAGAATATTATTTTTAATACCATTTTCTTTTTAATATCATCTTGTTGTTTGAATAAATCTATAAAATTAAATAAATAGTTAAAAAGAATGGGAATAATTATATAAATATGCTTAGGACATATAAAAAATTAAATATTAGGTAATGTGCTATAAAAATATATTGAAAAATTGATTTTCTGATTGATATGAATATTGTAAGTTCATAAAAAAATATAATAGAAATAAAAAACTTTCTTTTCGTTATTGAGATATTGTTCTATTATAATAGCTGCGCCATTCATATTATATTACAAAATCCAGATCATTGACTACACTGTTACAAAGATTATCTATCTGCAAAAATTTACTATATGAAACGATGAGAGAAATGAAATAATTATTTATATTGTTGAAATTATTTATACAAATGTACAATGTCTAATAAATCGAAGTAGAAAATTTATGCAACAAAAAGGACTATGACACACGGTATTATTTTAAATGATTCTCACATCAAAGAGAACTATCGAATGATAAATTATCTATCATTGAGTAATGTTATTGCCGCTTGAAGCCATATTTCGCTGATTTGATCAATTGATTCGAAACGAGAGAGTCGAAAGTTTCATTGTACGTATACTCGTATGTATGTATTCTGCATGTATAAAGTTTGTTATTTTTACAGGAATAAAAAAAACAAAAAACTATAATCAAATATAAATTAATAAAGAATTATATAAAAATTTATTTCAAAAGTACGAATCTCCAGTTTAATTAAGACGAATACATTGTCAATTTATATAAAGTTCATCTTAAGAAAAAAAAAAGAATATTTCACTGCATTTGGTTTTTAATTAAATATCTAAATATATAATATTTTAATTCTCTATATAAATGTCACAGATTAATTACAAAATATAAGGAAAAAGATAAGTACTTTTTAAATCTTATTTATTTAAATCATTATTTATGACATAATATTAAATTTTTTGTGATACATTATAATATTCCTTGATCTTAATAAATATTAAATATGAATAAATAATGCTATAAGAAAACAAGAAATTTACGAAAGCAAATTATTTTTCAAGAAAAATTTTTAATTATTATTTTTCCAACATTTTGATTTATGCTTGAGGATATTTATTTTTACCCGGGCCCATTACAAATCACTATCATGCTTGGTCATCGTATATCGCGTTATCTTTTTCCCAGACCCGTCGAACTTAATCATGTATAATTCGTCTTTCGACAGTGGGCCAACTTATTGGCGAAATGTATATCCTTGGTGCCAGTCAAGGCGGCGCCGGAAATTCCCCACCGAGATTTTTTTTTTTTTTTAACAGGTTTGACCGGTGTGTCCACATTATCATTGCATACATGCTTGGTAGTGAGAACACTTGAATCCAGGACAATGCTATAAGGCAAGCGTGCACAATGATCCAAATACATAGATAAAAGCGATATTAAAATATCATATGCTTGAAGCTAATCGAAATTTGATTTTTAAATACTATGCAATCGCTGATGGAACAAAACATAAAATAAAACGTACTACATTCATATTTCGAAAATACATATATTTGTCAAATTATATTACTTTATTAGTGTAAATAAAAAGTTTTAAGAAAAAAAAATCACAATAATAGAAAATATATAATATTTCATTGTTTATTTTCTTATGTTTTTATAGAACTATTTTAATAAGTTATTCTATATAAAATTTTTCAAAATACTTTTGTTTAAATAAATAATTTATAAATAATAAATAATAAATATAAATAATAAATAAATTTATTATAGAATATTTATACATAAAACTTATAAAATTTATATACTAAAAAGTAACAAATTTATAATGTTACAAAATTATTAAAAAACTGCTATTTTAGCTATTGCAAACTACTATCTCTCTTTAATAATAAATAATAAAAAACTCGTATAGCGCACGAGTCTATCTTTCCTATAGATATCCTAATTATAATAGTAGAAAACTGGACCGCATACTTACATAAATAAATAAGCGCTCATACGCGCGTTGGTGCATGTAACTAAATGAATCTTACGCACGAGTGAGCACCGCATTTACATACATTTAGCATGTTTAGTTATACACACAATTCTGGAACGGATACATTCGATGCTGTAATTCAAATAAACGTAAATATAATAGGTAATAATATGATATAAGAGATTATACGCGCGAGTCCTACTTTCAATATGTGATGTAAGAGAAAGTTTTAAAACGCGCTAAATTTACTTTAATCCCGGTATCGATATCTTTGATCTGATAATCGTCAAGAAATTGATGTCGTCGACAAATTTTTTATTTATAAACATTTATTGTATCTTCGAAACGTATATCGTTTCGAAACTTCCGTTCAATTAAATTGAATAATAATAAATAGATATTCGCAGAGGCTTTAAGCAGACACGACCTTATATTTATAATCAATACTGATGACATGCTTTCGATGACATAATACATCAAAGAAAACTTTATGACATTCATTTCATATGACCGTAAAGTTGTGTTACAAATGTGTCGGCAAATTTCATTTTAAAGTGTTATGTATATATACACATGTGTTAAGCCCTCGTGTTTATTGGTCATTAAACCGTGCTATAATTACAGAAGATGCGGAAGCGCAATTAAGATGTTATCGCAAATATAAGACGATGCCGCTTGATAAAAAGTGACAGATTTAATTTACGGTGAAATTTGCTCTCTTGGAGCTCTCTCATCCGCTCAAATTAATTCCGACGACTATATGCTATCCAAATGATAGTCATGTCTCCAGAGAAAGAGTGTTGTGGAAAGAATGTGTCAGTTTTAACCCAATCTTGTAGGTTATTTAATTAAAAAAGAACAATATAATAATATATATCAACGTAAACATAATTTTTTGTATGAAATAAATATGACATGATTTTTAAAAATAAGCAATGAAGTACACAAAATAATATAATTCGTGCACATCTTATGCAAAACTATTTTAATTTAATAAAAAAATGCTAACCTGTAAAATTCAAATATTTAATTTTAATTTTAATTGTAAGCCATAAATTTTTCGATTCTATGTATAAAATATTATATATTACTGTAATATATATTTATATTAAATTTTAAAAGAGAGACTTCTTTTTCTTTCTTGTTTGAACAAGCAAATTTTTAAAGACTTTTAGAGAAATGTAAATTCAATTTGGATCTTAGAGAGTGTATATTTAATATCTTTTTCTGCAAATTACAAATTATGTTGCTAGTTACAAGTTACTTCAAGTTTATTAAATTTACGTCAATGATATAAAAATGAAATGTAAAGTACTTTCAGTGAGACATGTCAATCATATAGAAAAGATAATTTATCATATAATATGTGTGCGTTATTTTTACATGAAATACGCCTACCTGTTGCAAAATCGCATCGTTACAACATCGAAATTCGATCACCTGCATGCCGAATGGCCCACGGGGATCCACGATATCATGAAGAAGAAGAAACGTGCGTACCCGGGGGCAGAGTAAGTGCGGAGAGGGTGAAAACCTTGGCATTCCCCATGATTGCAACTCGAATAATAATTCTCCCCTTCCACGAGACCTCTTGCCTTGTTTTCGTGACTCCGGATTCTGCGTATTTCTCCTCTGAAGCCGGATCATTGCAAATTCAGATGCAATCGTGATTGCAAATCGTTAGGTTCTTGCAATGTTATGCGCTACGATCTTACGGCATCTCATCTTTTTGCGGCTTTTAATTTACTACCGATAGCTGTTATAAAACATGTTATTTAGCACATTATTGCAATACTAAAGTAAAAGACGTATGATGTAATTTTTAGAAGATATATTTTTAAGTTTGCAAAATTTAAATTAAAAAATTGTTACATTATTTACTTTTTAAAATTTTATTAATAATAATACAATAAAATATATTATTAAAATATGTAATTCAAGTCATTTAATCTTGCATATAATTATTCGTAAGTATTACATTTTTATGATAACATCATTTAAAATAAAAACAAGAAAAAATACTATAGTGATAAATATTGTATGAGAAGATTTTTATTTGTAATAATTTTTATCTTTTCTATTTTTTAATAATGTTAATAATTCTTTTACTCTTTATATAATTCCGGTTATGATCTTTCTCCACAAAATGCATCCGGTGAAATAACTATAAAGAAAGTAATAATTAGAGAAATAAGAAAAATTTTTCCTTATAATTTTCTACGGTCACGAAGGAAATGAAAGCATAACGAAACAAGGATACAATCGGAAAGATAATTTTAACATCTTATTATCACCATTTTTTACATCTCCATACTTCATAAAAATGTTGGTATTAAATATGTCAGCAAAATATATATGGTTACATATATGGTTTCACATAAGAAAACCAGTTGTAGATTAATTTAAGTATAGAATTAATATAAGACCTTAATTCTTTCAGTCTGTTTGGTGCTAAACCTTACAGTAATACTGCCATAATATTGAAATATTTAATTTTGAAAATTTACTTTGATTATAAGAAATCAAATTTTTTAATTATTTTTTATATTCTTAATATTTTCTCTTTCTTAATAATATTTAAACACTACTAATTATTATTTCTTGTTCTTAATATTCTTTTTATAATTTTTTGTTCGTATATTAAAATAATTATTAAAATTTTTAGAATCAACAAGTCATTTTTATTGAAAAAAATCATTTATTTATTGAATTAAGCTTTTTAATCTGTTATATTGCACGGGCTTATAATATTTAACTATTGCCGGAAAAAGAAGATATAGGTAATGATGCAAATTTAACAATGCAATTATAGCTCGCGCTCTTTTCGCATAATATAAGAAACGTCAAGGCAAAAAGTCTCTAAAGTCCATCTCAGTTACGCATTCTCAAACGCAATCCGCGAGATGTTAGATAATTAAATACATTAACCCTTCCTAGAGACAGCGGTGCATTTATTACAGTTATGTAAATCTCACGCAAGGCGGAGAGCATAATGCAATGATGCTTGGAAAAGTGGAATGCCGCCTACAGCGTTTACTTTCTTGCGTATGAGAGCAACAACTTATTCTAACGTATGCAAATAAGAACAAAAGCCACAGATAAAGTAACGAAAGTATGCAGATGCGGAAAAGTGAAATGTTTCATTATGAAACACAAAGGAAAGTATCTTGAAAAAAAAAAACGATCACGGAATCTCTGTGAATTCATGCGATATGAAAAGAATAGCAATATGATATCTATTCTATTATTATGATCTATTTAGATCATAATCATCGATATCATTCATAAAAATCATGAAATAATATGGAAATATTTTATTGTACTTTCATTTTACTGATTTTACTCTCGATAAATACAAAACTTAAGGAGGATAGAAATAATTTGATCTGTACAACGTTAATATTCGTTTTATAAAATATTTGTGAATACTTCTCTTTCTACATCCTCTGCGTTTTCTAATTTATATATAATTTATATATAAATTATATAAATTTATATATAAATATCGTGGGATATATAGATATGCAAATATACGTGCCTAAATAGTTGGGACTGTATGAATCGTTTCAATTCTCACGATTCGTCCGTGAAATCGATTTTATATAACATACGTTTATGAAATATGTGATCAGGGCATACCTATTATTAGATAGTCACACGGCATCATACAATATTACGTAATATGTATGCAGTTGCGAACATCACTATACAGAATGTTTCTTGGCATTCCGTATGCGAAAAGAAATCAAATCAAAGCTGTCTTAGAATTAACTGGAAATTAGACATCTCGATCGGTACGTTAAATGCAGGACTTTACTGGACAGAAGTCTGTTTCTCATTTAGAAATAAAATAATGATTACTAGTGATAGAAGAAAGCAAATAGCATGTATGGTTGCAGACAACGATATTAGGCTGACAAAATGTTGCACGCATTCTTATTGCATTTTTTATTATTGCTTTCTTTTTATCGCGAGTGAACGAGTTGTGTCGCTTCCGTTAATTCTATATGATTTAATCTGATATACTCGTCTTACATACACACAACCGCTACAATATCAACTATTTCTCAACGTTTCTCTCGCAGCAGCGAGATGGGAACTATGGGAACTAACCACAAAAATACAGGAAGACATGCTTGATGTCATCTGATATCAGATTTATAAATTAAAGTTAACACAATCAATCACGTGAATCAATCAACACGTGAGTCTTCTTGTAATATATTCGCTGTTCCCTTTCTTATCAACTTAAAAATTAAAAAATTTGTATGTCAGATACGCTCTCTTATTATAATTACGTAAAATATTGAATATTATCGAAATAGAATTTTGAGGATCAGTTTCATGGGAAAATAATCGTAATTATCTCGATCGCGTGTTTGCCATTAAAGTATATCGCGTACATAATTGCATTACTCAATACAGAGTAACATGAAATATTTGATACTCCCTATTTAAGACTAAAAATGGATCACAGTTAGCTATTATGTAATTGATTAATTACATAGCATAATTAATCGTATGTCATTATATCACAGAAGAAGGTGGGTCTACTCTTGTAGATTATATCAATATATCTATCTCGCTTAAACGACGCTGTTCTTCGTTGATGAATTTTACAATCGAATGACGAATTTCACACGCATTTGTAATCCTGCAATCGCGTTTCTCATTATTACGAAGAATGGCTCGTTTGGTGTCCGTTCTCATTAATTCCGCGCGATCTAATCCGATCATAGTCTTTGCGATCGACAAGCATGTCGACTGACCGACCCTGATCGAGCCGCGGCGAGAACAGTATTCTGATTCGTGCAAGGATCGACTTTCGCTCCGTACATCGTCGCACGCGCTCTGCGCAATCTTGCATCTCGATGTTACTTATGCGCGATCCCGCTTCTGCGAGAGAATCGTGTTTTCTATAACACCTAGGCACAGGTGAATAGAACTTATGTGTGTGCCTGTGTAGAGGTTGTAGACACGCGAATTAATCTAGTTCAGACCGGAGCGAACCGATTCTTCTTCCCTCTTTCCTCTCACAATTGAGAAGCTCGCAATTATTATATTATTAATAGTTTCAAATATCCATTTATAATAATGATATTGATTATGATGGTTAGATAATCATATTTTGATCCACTGCTGTGGTACAAAAAATGGTTGTTAAAAAAGAGCCGATTTTTTTTTTAGAATAAGTATGTAAATAAAAGAGATATTTTTTATTTTATAGATTTTGATCTCCTAATTACGATAAAATTAATACTATATATATATGTATAAGTCATGTAAAATCGATAAAACAACGACGTACATGATATAATATTACGCATATTCTGTGTATATTTTTTAAATGTATTAGCTTCATATAAATCATCCGAATTTCTATAAAATATACCATGTTTTTGCTCAATTTTCAAAAGTTCTCTAAATCTTACGAATTTTTTTAGATTTATCATATTCAGTCAAAATCTATAAAAAATATTTCTTTTCTTAAATTTTACAGCTTTTTTTCTATCTTTTACTTATATTTATCGTAATTGGCCCATTTTAATATCCTCTTTTTACATATTTTGAATATCGTTTATCATAATGCCTTTTAATTAAAAAGTAACATAAATTTTATTTAAAATTATTAAAAATATACTTTTTGATAATAGCATTACATCAAGCGAATTTCGTTACATTAATTGATCGTAATAAAATAATCGTAAATTATAAAAAACTCAAACTCTAACAATTATAATATAATAAATATAATTTAAAATTATTACTATAATTGCAGTATAATTTCATTTTTTTGCTCGAAAACATAAGATTCTAAAATTAAAAAATAAAAATTAAAGATATTATCGAAAATAATATTAACATTTCCAAATAAATATAAGAAAAACTATTAAGAAAAACTTTTAACTTTTATTTTATAACATATAGAATTTTTCTTAATAATTATATTTATTTGGAAATGTT
>NW_012130120.1:770710-776646 GCF_000143395.1 Atta cephalotes | reverse complement strand
CTTTAATTTTTATTTTTAATTTTAGAATCTTATGTTTTCGAGCAAAAAATGAAGTTATAGTAATGTGATTTTAAATGCTATTATAGTTGCTATTAGAGTTTGAGTTTTTTTATGATTTACGATTATTTTATTACGATCAATTAACGTAATGAAATTATTAAGAATTTCCTTTTCTCTATTGGACAACACAACGGTCATTTCACACGCACTCCAACTATTTAATTCACATTGTATAACACATTCACGAAATCTTGCAGAGTCAGCCAATACCTTCAGATCGTACCGCGAATACTTTCACATGCGATTCCTCATTGAAGCTTTCTCTCGCACGTTCTCTGTCGGATAAGAGGAAACAAAACATACTTATCCGTTTGTTGATTGATAAGAATCTAAGTGGATCACTTATCTCAAGAAAATCTCCAAAACGTGTTGCGAACTATGGTACAAGAGTAATCGGTGATTATGCTAAATGGAAAACGAGCGTGAATCAGATAGGGCAAACGAGATATTTGGTCCACATGCTCTTGCGTATTCTGATCTGGTTTTTATCCAACCCGAATAGTCGAGTTCTGATTGATGAACTAAACCGAGCTATAAATTATGGTTTAACGTAACATCTACTTACACGTATATCTGTGATTATTTTACTTAAACATTGCCGACAAAGTTGTCAATGAAACAAATTTATACAATAATATCGATTATCATCAATAGGATCTGAATTGAATAACACAACGATTGAAACAAATATTTAACAATTGATAAAACCTGTTGCTAACAGTTAAAATTAAATCTTGAATTAAGATCATTTTTATTCAAAAATTTTGATTATTTCATCCAAAAAACAAAAAGTTAATTAAAAATAACTTAAATAACGAAAATTAATTTGTAATAGAAAGTAATAATTTCTGTATCTTCTTTTATTTTGTATACGATATTTCTATAATGTAATTTATACATGACTTTATATCTATACAAAATTTACAAGTATTATTGAGAAGAATGTGAGAAAAGATTTCTCCTATTATCACGACTTAGTGACCAAAAACTACTTTCTTATTCCTTTTCAAATAATGTTCTCATGAGAGAACATCTCAAATGAGAATTTGATTATTCATGGAAGATATGTGAAACTAACAATAAGTAAGACTACCATCGATTATAAAATGATAATCCATAGATTTAGAAACTTGTTAAACATATATAAGCTAGTAATTGTTATTAATATATGCGACAATCGCATTCTCTGACACTTTCTTATTCTTCTGATAATATCCGCTTCACAGGAGAACATTGCCATCGTTTATTATATCACAATATTCTATCATATACATGCCGACCGTCGTGATTCACACTTGCCGAGACTGGTTTGCATCCTATATTATTGTATCCTGGTAGCGTGTTACTCCACATGTTAAGAGCTTGTTTCTAACAATAAAGCTGATTCATATTTTGAACTGACTAATTGCAAAGTTTAATTTAAAGGATTTGTGTGACGTTTGTAATAATTCTATTAAATCACTTATATTTAACTGCGTTTCAAATCTGATTATATTATTTAAGCTGTAAAAGACAATTTATATTTATATATAATTATTTATATATATGGTATTAGTTATATATAAGCATTTCTTTTTTAAATAACAGTTTTTAATACATAATTATCAATTAAAAAAATCGTAAGAAGTTACTAGAAAATATAACTATTATTTTTATATTTTTAAATTTTTCATAGATTCATTTTAAAAAATCAATACATAGAATAAACTAAATCTTTAAAATTTAAATTAGAAAAACGTTACAAATTATTAAATAAAATACTTTTAAAAATTTTACTTAATGAAGAGAATTTCAAGTTGAATCTTTAATTATGAAAATGAGAAAATGCTGTGTGTTTCCATTAATCACAGTTAACATTAACAGGGCTTGGCAGATCTTTATCTTTTTTTGTCCTTATAACTTGACTTTACTATTAAAATCCATTTGTTATAATTCGCCAACAGCTCATTGTACGTGCACGCAGAAAGTGAGAGGACGTAAGCTTCTCGTAACTTGTAATAGTGCCCGACATTACTTTCACAATGAGAGCAAGGTCTTATTTTCTACATTGATGGGTTTCGCTCCTTTATTTCTATCGGCATGTTTTATTTAGTGTCCCTTTATACATTATTATGTATGGAAATGTTAAATAATTTTTAAATGTAATTTATATTCATGCAAATTAAATCTACGAACAATTGCTCGTGCATATATGTAATTAATGTGAAAAGATTGATTATGTAAATATTATGATAATTTTCCATTTGAATCTGAGAAAAACGCAATTTTCAAATAAATATATCTTGAAATGAATATTATAAAAAAACATTTATAACATTTGAAAAGAATTTTATTGCATTTGTAGAAGGCAAAGTATGAGAATTAAAAAATAGAAAATTAAAAAGTAGTCATATATTTAAAGTACATATAAAGTACATATATTTAAATACATATTGCTTGCTAATTTATTCAGTGTTTAAATTTTTTATAAAATTATTTATTTCATGTGGCTCTTAATTAAAATTTTAAATCTATACAACAAGCTAAATATGAAAATATGAATATTTTAATTAAATTTTAAAAGATAATATATATTTTTATATTATTTTCACATATATTGAAATAACATTAATAATATATAATAAAATATTATATTATTTTTATATATTTCATTTTTGAGGGAATAAATGATATCGATGAAACAACGTTGATAATATCAACATCGTTTTTATCAACGTTCTATAGCAGTGATTCTAGATAGAGAAGAAATCTTTCTTGAAATGTAACATTTAGAGAATATGATAACATCTATTGCATAAAGTACGAACAGGCTTATAAAATTTATTGAATTTTTATACTATTTATTGTTTAATTATTAAGTACTCATAATATTCAGTAATTCTTAATCATAAAAATTTAGTAAGCTACTCAAGTTCGATTTCGATAAAATTTTAGATGTGCAATACTAATTAAATATAGTTGAATCCATAAATGCGGAGTTGCGAAAATATTTAATGTTCGAAATATTGAAATTTTATTTATTCTGCTTAATTAATTTTTTTTTAATTTTGATTAAAAAATAATTAGAAATAATTTTTACTTAATAGTTTTATTAATATATTGAGAAATTGTAAGTACAATGTTAATACAAAATTAGTTAAAGAAAAACAAAGAATAAAAATCTCATTTTCCTATATTTTATTATTTATATTATTAGTATTTAAATAATAGCAGGAAGTATAATTTAACATTATTTTTAATTATCTGTATTATTTGATTAATAGTTTGTACAGAAAATTATTTTTTTATTTTCTCATCTTTCGTTGAGACTTTTGTTAATCTTTACAAATTTATTTTTTGTATGTAAGACATACAAAATGAATATTTGAAATAAATACACGTAGAAAGTACTACTATAAGTTTTTTGCAATTTCTGTACAATCAAGTGTTTCAAATTCCTATGTATTATTATTAAAATCAATTATATAAAACTTGAATTTAATCGACAACACGCTTAAATTTTTCGCCTTCCTACAATAACGAATCTATCATAAACTAAAAATGAACTCGTAAAGATTAGTAAAGATCCCTATGCAAGATGATAAGTTTTATAAAATTAAAAAATAATGTTTAATTTTATCTCCTTTTATATGTGTTTGAAATACTTATAATACAATCGAATATAAATATATAAAACTTTACTCATTATTTTTTTATAATGATATTTATATAATAATGATATTTTGTCCATTATACGTAAACATTATACGTAAATACAATTTCTCAATATAGTAACAAAACTTTTCAGTCAACAAAACAATTTGTAATTTTCTTATGTCAAAATCTTAGAAAACATTAATTAAGTCAATTAAATAAAATTTGAATATTAATATTGAATTTCAAAAAATAAGCATTTCCACAACTTCGCATTTCTTTTAAATTTGATCACGTTTAGTTAGTACTATATATTTAAAACTTCATCAAAATTGAATACTTATTAGGATAGCTTACTAAAGTTGAGTGTTTTGAATTAATAAGCTTAATTAATAAAAATCAGATAATACATAATTGTAATATTTTATCTTATTTAGATTATAAACATGTTTTTATATTCAATATAATATAATAAATTGAAAATATACAGATTGCATAAAATAATTTTACCTTTTAAGAAAAGTAAAAGAAAATTAAAATTTTTCAGCTTTGCAATTGTTCCATTTATTTATCGTATTTATTGTTAGTATCAATATATTGTTATCGAATTTTTTTATATTCATATCATCAACTTTTTTTATTCTGATGTCATAATTTGCTTTTTATTTATGCGAGCTCTAGTGGATTCTGAGTTCGACCCCGCTTCGAACTAAGACCTACACCCGATTCTGACGAGGGCATTTTGTTCGAAGCTGTTCCGTTCTAAGACGTTCCACCTGCACTCGATTCGGATGAGGGCATTGTGTTCGAAGCTGCTCCATTCTGAGACGTTTCACTTGTATCCGATTCGGACGAGGGCATTGTGTTCGAAGTTGCTCCATTCTGAGACATTCCATCTGTACTCGATTCGGACGAGGGCATTGTGTTCGAAGCTGCTCCATTCTGAGACGTTCCATCTGTACTCGATTCGGTTGAGGGCATTGTGTTCGAAGCTGCTCCGTTCTGAGACATTCCACCCATTTCTGGTGGTAACTGGGGCATTGAGTTCGGCCCTTGTGCAGGCGGAGTAATTCCTGTTGTAATTTCTGGAGTAGGTGTAGTTGATATACTTTCTGCTGTTGTACCTGATTAGGGATTACCGATAATCAATTAATTAATAAAAATTTTCTTCTTGAAATATCAATTATCTATTATATTAATATTATTAAAATTTTATTAGTAGTTATTTTAAATTTGATATTTAATTTGAATTTTAACTTAAATTTTAAACTGAACGATTTATCAGCACAAGTATTTTATATTTCATAAGTAACAAAAATGTTAGGTTTTTTTGTTATCAATAAATAGTTATAAATGTATATATGCATATAAAATTTATAATTACTATCGTCTTCATGCAGAATATGAAATTTATGCAATATAGATGTGTTGCATATAGCGCCAAAATTATTAGATAAAAATTAAATTTTTGGAAATTAGATTAACTGATCTTAATAATTAGATATTTTTTATTAATTTTTAAACTGGGTGCATTTAGAAATTCAATCAGATAATTTTAGGTTTATTACTTATAGTTTACGTTACGTATACTACAACAAAATGCATACCATGCATTTGAATTCCTAAACATAATTGCTAAACACTTTTATAAACTCATCTAAAAATCTTAGGAAAGATGTGCAACTGATGCCGACTAGCTATTCTATGATTGGCCAGCGTGTTTCTTGTTCTCAAGAATAGGCATTGATAGGCGCTAACTGATTTATACTCTTTTTGTGATTGGCTAGTGTAATTTTTGCTCAAAGTCATGCAATATAATTAATTGACGCATCTTTCCTAAAATTTTTATAATCTCATCTATAAAATAGACATAAAAATTTCGTTAATAAAGGATCGCAATATGAAATTAAATTCTGGATAATCATAAAGAAAATGTAAAGGGATTATTCAATTACTTCTAATATTTCCATAACATAAGCAATTACAGTTAATGAATATATTCTAGAATTTATTTTTAAATTACAAGAAACATAATTTTAAATTGTACATTTGAAAACACAATCAATACGAACTAGAAATGTCTGTTATCGATCGAAGCTAGATCTTTAATGCTTAAATAATTTAATGTGAATTATATATATATACACACCATATATGTACATATATAGTATATATACATACATGTGTGTGTGTGTGTGTGTGTGTGTGTGTGTGTGTGTGTATGTGTGTGTGTGTGTGTGTGT
>NW_012130120.1:764090-768009 GCF_000143395.1 Atta cephalotes | reverse complement strand
CCAATATATATATATATATATATATATATATATACTTATAATATATATGTATATATGTATTTCCACCATGTTTAATCACGCACAATTTTTAAAAGACTATTAATAAAATGTATTGCTTTTGCGTATATTAACATTTAACATTTATAATTGTTATTATGAATAATTCGAAAAACATTAGTAATAAAGTTTCCGCGATCTTTATTCTGTCATAAGATTCTGTCACAACACGTGACTAGAATACAAATAAGAATAGCGCTATAAAAATTAAGAAGGTCAAAACTATTTTTACTCACCATCCTTACTGTTCCAACACGTCGCTGATTAGTAGGATTAGCACAAGAAAGGTGTAGCTTTACGTCAATATTTATCTTTATAACCTAATTGTATGCAACCTGTTCTTCATTATTGTATAAAACGTGAATTTTTTTTTGTTTATTATGAAGCGCGGTAACAAATATAAAATTTATGAATTGAAAGGTAATAATTACATATTTATCATTTAAATGCTTATAATTTTATTGAAAATTGTTATTTGAAAATAATGATAAAAATATGTGATAAAAATAACATCATTTTCTATAATTAAAAAGATTAATTAATATAATAATATAATATTAATATAATAATACAATGAATTTATATATAATAAATATGTATATATATTTTAATAAATATGTATATATATTTTAATCATATTAAAATAAGTAAATAATACAAAATTTAGTAATTAAATTTAGTATTTAAATGTCATTTTACAATAAATAGACGTTTATTTTTGACAATATCTAATTAAATGCAATAAACGAAGGAAAGATAAAAGATTTCAGAAGAAATACATACATTATACATAAAAGTGATTGCTGCAAAATGATTAGAAATATTTCTAAAATAGTCGTAATGATTGAAAAGAGTAAATAAAAATGACAGGGCTTTTAATTCAAAATTTGTTTTGTTATCTAAATTTATTTATTCTATTAAATTTCTATATGATCGAGTGCTGATGCAATTAAATATAAATGTAATTCAACAACTTAATTACATTTTGTGGAATTAAAGAAATGATGAATTTAATTTTTTTATGGGGAAAATTCTTTTTCCCTCTCCGCAATTTTTCTTAAAAACAAACATTCGGTCTAGAATATATACGGATGTTACTATGACCTTTTGCGGCGAAGCACGAAACTACGTCACGACGTGGATATAGGAAGGTGCTGCCCGGTAGGAAGGTGATAGCCACGACGTGATCACGTTAGCAATGACGCCAGAGATCCCAGCGGGTCGATAACAATGAGACCGACAACGATTGCCCGAGAACATTTCTGGCGCCCTGGTCTCTCCTTCCAGAGCCGTCGGCTTTTTTGTTGCTCACTCGTTTTTGCTCGTGCTTTTACTCTTTGTGTAAATCTTTTTCGACCACCCATCTACTCTCTTCCCTGGCCGCTCCTCCATTTCAATTAGTTAATGCCCGTAAGTAAAAAGGACGCAATACGTATTCTTGGATTATTGCGGAAAAGAAATCAATCCGCTGAAAAGCGTCTCGGTGTAAGCATCGCGAATTTATCTCGCTAATTCGACACACGTAAAGATACGTGCGTTTAAATGCATAATCCTGACGTCGATAATACAGAGGCATAATATTCGTGGATTAGTCTTACCATCAGCTAATCGTTCGATACTAGTTTCCATTTAATTTCCAAGGAATGCAGCACTTTCAAGTAATTTGGAGAATTACTTCGATATCAGACTTTTTTTATTCTTTGTATTTCTCGATAATTATTGAATTTATTTTAAAAGAATATATATTCTTTTAAATAATGTTGAATATGGCGATCATCAAAATTGGCCCAGTACCAGTACCACTTGTTGTAATTTGTGCTTTTAATAAAACAAATTATTTTGAATACTTTTGATGTAGATATATATAAGAAATAAATTGATATAATGTTCAAATTAGAGCTGCTCTCATTAATTACTACATATTTATTTCAATAAATGCTACAATTTTGATTTACGACATTAAAATTGTAAAATTCTCATTAGTATTTTTGCTTAAAGAAATTTAAATTGACGTATTTCATGATAAATCTGGATAGTGAAAGTATTGATACTATTATGTATCATGAAATTCCACTTGTTTCGCATCAGCCTCGGTGTTTGAACTGTCCTCGGAAAAAATCAGGAAGTCGTATTGCTATGACGGAGATTTGCGCGATCGTCTGGTTAAACGTTTTATTTGATAGTCTATCGGCGTCTCTAAGCAGCGCGGAATTATTCGTGAAAGTAATTGGGACCTCTTGTTATGAAACTCGCGATCGTCTCTCAAGAAAGTAATTCAACGATGGTGTAAGATACTTTCGTAATTCTCAACTGCATCCCTAATTGGGTCTGCATATGCCAATCGATTCTCTCCTTCAGTCAAGCATCTAGCTTGCATTAAAATCGTGGGAGCGAATAACGCGCAGATGGCCCGACGTGTAAGATGAATCTTTCGTCGTTCTTGCGATCGATACGAAAGTGCAATCTGCAAAGTTGCGAATCCGAACATGTTCATGGTATGGGTCTCGAATGCTTTTCATTCTTAGAATTTGACCGCGGAACCGAATTAAGCCAGAGAATGCATTAACGACAGTCGATAAATGCTGTAATATTATTACGTAGATTCTCTTAAAGTATAAAGATTTAATGAACAACATGAATTAATCAACATACATAGTTCTCTATCATATTTAAAAAATAAAAAAGTTATTATATAATTATACTTCACAAGGTATTATTCTATTCTTTAGATTTGAATAACATTATATTTACATTACAAAGAAAGATTACATCATAAGTTATATACATATTTATTATATTATAATATATTTACAATATAATTTAAAAAATTATTTCAACTTTGCGACTCCGTCGATAACCAGCTCGACAAATCAATTCGGCTCTAAAATGAAATTTGTAGGAATACAAGAAATAAATGTTGATACCATTAAAAATAAACAAAAAAAAGTAAAAATGTTTTTATATAATAATACATATCATTAACATATACTATTATAAATATTATTCCATAATAGTGCAAGCCAGTGTTACTATTAATTGATAGGATGTTAAATAGTATGATTATTCAAATTCTAACGAAAAATACAAATGAATCAACCAAAGAGAGAAAGGAAGAGAATTAATTCGTATATGCGCACTTGATTGTTGATATTGTTATTCAAACTTAAAATTTAATAAAAGTTGATATCGTTATTCAAACTTAAAATAATAAATATAAAATAATTTAAATATAAAATAAAAAAACATAAAATAATTTATGAGAGTGAAGACAATTTAATTGATGAAGAAGTTTCTACATAAGAATTTAATTTATTTTCCTTTTTTAAATAAATCTCTAAAATAAAATGTGTAAATGTTATAATGTCAAAAGCACGGTTACGTTATTCACTAATTCAAACTTGCATTATGAATTAAGACAAACGGAGTAAAAAGACTTGTCTTATTACTTGATTATTTGCACAGACGGATTCATGTGTGGATTGCAAGACTTAATAAAAAGATAGGCCCGTCAATGTGATTGAAGGCATCGCCGATGGAAGATTGCGGAGATGTGCAGTTCCTTGCGGAGGATTCCGCCGATACTCGGCTCCTTGACGTTCCTCCAGGGAGTTTCGGCTTTGCGACGGAGGGCGATAGTGGCGTAGGGTGCATATCGAAGGGAAGATGAGAATGGGCGAAGGAAAGGAAACTAGGGAAGGGTAAGCGAATAGATGAAGAGACTCGATGTAGAAACGAAAAGGAGAAAGAGAGGGAGAGAGAGAGAGAGAGAGAGAGAGAGAGAGAGAGAGAGAGAGAGAGAGAGAGAGAGAGAGAGAGAGAGAGAGAGAGAGAGAGAGAGAGAGAGAGAGAGAGAGAGAGAGAG
>NW_012130120.1:758497-761725 GCF_000143395.1 Atta cephalotes | reverse complement strand
TCCCTTTCCCTCTGTCAGATATCATTCGTTACTACCTTCTCTCTCTTCTTCTCATCCCTTTCTCCGAATCTTCTCCCTGTAGCTCTCTTTTGCATTTATATCTCTCTTTCTCCTTTTCTCTTTTTTATCTTCTTTCTCTTTTTTCTTCTTTTCTGTTCTCTGTTTCTTTCTTTACTCTCTTTTACATCTTTCTCTAGTTCTTCTTGCCGATAGCTTATTGTTGTTTCTTTCTCTATGCTCTCTTCGCTTCTATCTTTCGTCTTATAACTATTGCGCTCCTCTGGATACCTTCCTTCGCATTTCCCACACTAAATGAGTGTGCTGAGAACACAGTGAGAAATATATATACACAGTGTCCAACTCGTCATGTCATAGTATCAATTTTAACATTCTCAATCTTAAATAAACGAATATTATTTAAAAATACGTGTAACCTGTTATTATTCTATTTCCTATCAGGTTAATCTTAAAAATCTTAACGTCATGATCACAGCTATCACTGTGACCTACCTTTTCAAGAATTTGAAAATAAATTAAAAAACGAAAGTAAAGAAAAGACAAAAGTATGCAGACAAAATAGATTAGTTTATATCATTAATCAGTCTTTCGTTAAAATTGTTTTTATCCCCCAAAAATTATTATCAAGTTTTTATTTATCATTGATTTTTTTTTAAATGTATAATTTGTGAAAAAAATTAGCGAAGCAAGTTTCAATACTTAAATAAGTAACTATTAATTTAAATTAAATTCACATTTAAGCCAATAAATGATTAAATGCTGAAATGCAAATCTTCGTAACGGCTTCATATGTATTCTTCAATATTACATTCACGTAATCTTTTTTTTATATCACTGGCAAAACTATTTTACATTACATTATGATTTAATAAATGAATAAATAAATTTGATAAATGTATAAAAAAATTTAATCGAAAGAAGCGGCACGCATTTAAGAGATAAGAGCCTCCGGTGCCGCGTATAAGTATGTAGATGTACATACTTGCATACTACATGACGTTTCCCTTGCGGGGGAAGTAAAATGCGTGGGCCGCAAATAAACCCTTGCAAGCCTAATCTCATTTAGCATGCCACTGACGTCACCTGAGGCGCCCCCGTGACGTTGGTCGACTCTGTCGGTGACGTATTGTGCCTCTCGGTAAGCGTCCTTGCTAAGAATGATTAAGGTCGGAATAATTGAACGTTCCTACGCATTGCGCGTATACAACTTTTATAGAATCCGGATAGGTTAATGAATTTATTTCGTTCCCTTTGAAATAATATCAATGAAATTAGTTTAGTTTATTATTCCTGGAATCTAACAAAATGGAGAACTACAACAGTTTCGAAACGAAGCAAATATCGGTAGCGTATTCAAATGAACAATAAAATTGTATCTTTCCTGATTATATAAAATAAGAATAGTTTAATTATACTCGCGTATGTTTGTTTTAAATCTTAAATTTATCTATCGATGTTAATGTTATTTTCCAATTATGGACTTTATTGATTTTTTTAATAAATCAGTTTCGATAAAACGTAATTAGTGATTTAAAGTGATATGATGAATTTACATTCTCTATAAGTTTTTCAAAATTAACTCAATATTCTAAATATAAAAAGTTTTTCAAAAATAAATAAAATAAAACAAGAAATAAAATATTGTTAAGTACAATACGAACAGTATTTTGAATTATTTACTATTTCATTATTCTGTCTTAACGTTAGAAATATTGAAACTGATCGGTTAATTAATATCGATCACTTAGTAGAATAACCGCAGGATGTTCAGTTACAATTCGATATTTGAGATTTCGAGCTTAAAGATCCAATTACGCGCGATAATATTCTGACACGCTTTTTACCCATGTCGGAATGAATATATCCCGGCGGCGCCGTCATATCGCGCCGCTACTATTTTAACGCGGAGTACATCGGATGATCAGCAGAGACACCTGTTGCTCTTTAATTTGACGTAACGCGTATGCGATCATAAGGTCGTTCGACTCTGAAAAATTGCCGGCTCATTATGGATAGGTGCAACGTGTAGCAAGAAATAAGAGTAATAAAGGACACGTAGCGATTCAAGCATGATAATAATCCCCGCTCCGTTCATCCATCCGCTATTTAACCAAATCACGTAGTTCATAGAACGCAAAAGTGCACTCCATCAAAGCGATTCACACCAGGGAATCCGATTAATTTCATCGCGCTGGTAAAAGTGGATAAAGAGCTCGCGTTGATGAATCGCACATTCGTTTCCCTTTTGGTTCGTAAATGGAGAATCTTATTTGGAGATTCGACCTACTTTTCGCGACTTGAAGTTGAAGTCACTTCTGAGATTTCCCGTATATCGTGAACTTTTCTCGCAAACTATCAATACAAATAAAATTTTATTGACAGCTGCTATTATTATTTGAATCTGATTGTGTGAAATTTCAATTACTTGCTTTACTATCCATTATCTATTGACCATTATCTATTGACAATTATGAAAACTTTTATCCTATTCTTAATTCTTCATTCACAAATAATTTGATGATTCACAATCGATTTTTTAAACATAAAGCATTTAATCAAATATCAAAAAATTTGATTAAAATTTTATTTAAAAAAAGGTTCACAGCTGTGAAATTAATTAAAAGAAATATTGTATTTTCATTTTCTTTATTTCAAGTAAGATTCAATTCATACTTGAAGCAATCTTTCATTCAATTTGTTCATTAGATCATGCGGTTAATGTAGAATGTTTTTGTGACACCCTGAATATTACGAATCTCTTCGGCAAGCACGCGAATTTGTGGAACATCCACCGCGATGATTGATGTTATCTCGCGCACGATGAATCCGCGTAGTTTGTTGCACGTAGGCAGCGTTTAACATTTGCACGAAGGTTGTTTATACATGCATCAAGTGTGACCCTCGACCAGCGCGGTCACTCAATTTTCGAGGCCGTTCAAAGTAGTCGGATAGAATGATAATCTGGGAGCAGCTTGGTAGTTGGTAGGTATTGATCTGTCGGTTGGGGTGTTACTGTGTGGTATGGTTGGTCGGTGGGCTGGATAGGTGGGTGGTTGTGCCATGGTAGGCGAAGTGGAGGCATAGGGATGTGGAGATGAGGTAGTGCGGCGAGAGGGTGTTTCAGAGAGTGGGTGGAGATAGGAATGGGGATGAGAGGTCGGGTCGGAACGCCAACAGCTCTAGCCTTATTCAACTCTCTCTCTCTCTCTC
>NW_012130120.1:748594-750513 GCF_000143395.1 Atta cephalotes | reverse complement strand
ATTATTATTTAATTATATATATATTATTGTGTGTATGTATATATATATATATATATATATATATATATATGTGTGTGTGTGTGTGTGTGTGTGTGTGTATATATGTGTGTATATATGTATAATGTATATATATGTATTATTTGTGTATTAAGGCGTGTGTTAAATGAGCAATGTTGGATAATTCTACGTACAACATCTTCGCAAGGCCAAAGTCTGTTGATTGCCTAGTAGTAGAAACTCTCATCTCTTTTCTCTCTCTCAAGTGCACGTAATTCCTCGACGCTTGTGTCTCTTTGTCTTTGTCGCAAAATACATGTGGAAAGTCTCGGCGGTATAGAGGGTAATGTTACAGACGACGGTAGTTTATGCCCGTGAAGGTTGCGAGTGTGTATAGCACGTTCGACACCGATGGGGTTGATATGTCTTAGTGTTGGTGTCTACAGCAACCACCCTGCAGTGGCGTCTTGCCGACCGTCTAGCATCGCAAAATTTTCCTCTGATTCTCTCTATTCTCTTCTCTTTCCTTTCCCTCTCTCCGAGCCTCTCAATCTCATCATCCTCGTCTATTCCCTCTCAAGCTCACCTCCTCACTTCCATCGTCGAACAACGAACATAGCGGAGCGAACGAGTTCGTGCGGGTGGCGTTATAGATGATGGTGTTAGCTTATGTTGGCCTGTGTGGTAGCAGATATATAGTAGACATCCGTAGCGCGTGCTGGTGCGTACATGATGTCGCGTGGGCGTGATGTGTGCGCGACACAGACGATGACAAGGATGCTAGTGGTAGAGTAGGAGGGTGTGCGCGTGCGGGTATAGTGGGTATCCTGGCGTCTTGTTGGCCGCTCGGCTGATCAATACCTATCCAACCCTCTGCCTGCGCCCTATGCCCACGGGGCCGTGGACCGTACCTACACCTCTAACCACCCCTGAACTCGGATACTACCACCGCTACTGCCACCGTTACCGCCGCCACTACCACCACCACTACCACCACCACTATCACCTCCACCACTGTCGACTCTGATACCACCACCGACGCAGCTGTCACCCCTATTCCACCAATAGTGATAGCGGCTGCGGCAGTAGCGGCGCCCTTGCTCCTACCCTGCTGGCCCCTACCGACACGCCGTTGACCCCTACGCAATTTACATCACGGCCTCCATAAAGTTAATTGAAATTTCCGCCCGCTGCAACCCTCCGGCCGACGCCACTGCTTCGCTGCTGCTGGAGTAGCGGACCTCCTGTTGTTGGCTATTTCGTGGTTTACACGTTGTCCATTGACTACTACGGATTCTTGAATAGCTTACTGTATTAAGAAGTACGATATCATTTCGCTGAATGAAATATCGTTCGAATATAAATTGAATCTTGAATGTCAAAAGTTAAAAAATTTTTTAGCAACATTCAGAAAATTCTTGCAAAAAATCTTTGTTTTAGGAGTTAATATTTAAAAAAATAAAAAGGCGTTTTGATTGAACGTAAAGCAATTTAATAAATCTATCTTTTAGTCGATAAAATTAATTAAAACTTATCTCGGCAGTTCTCAACTTACATCAATAAGCTCTCATTATTATAATAGTAGCTGTAGAACGAATCGAGTAGCAAGGATATCATTTTTCTCTACACAGGCAATCTGGCGAAGTGTCGATTGTCACCCTAGACATAATGAATGGTTAATCGTATCTTGGCTACAATCGGAAACACGCCACTTCAGATCCTACACGCGCTTTACGCAATTTGAAGCAAGATGTTTTGAAGTTCTGCGAGCAGGCCGTATAAACACGCAATATAGAAGAGCAGAAAGAACGGATATGGTGGGTGCGTGTGCGCTAAAAGGTAGAGCCAAGTTTTGTGGCAGGTGCCGGTATAATAGTGGCACGCGCACGCTCCTTCACACCGGTACGCTCTCTCTCTCTCTC
>NW_012130120.1:746204-748574 GCF_000143395.1 Atta cephalotes | reverse complement strand
AACGTAACGGTACGTAACGTACGACGTACGGTACCGGTCCGCCCGGCCGCGACGTACACAGTACTATATTACTATAGACGACATATAGTATATATATATATATATATATATATATATATATATATATATGCAGATCAAGTCTACATCATAGGTAGCTAGATTCGTAGTAGGTACACCATATTCACTTCACCACTACGCTGATTACATAGATGCGCGCGCACGCGCGTACGTACGCACATACGCAATACCCGCGTCACGCGTGTCAGCTATACATTTGTATTACCGAATAGTTCATGCGAGAAGGAGAAGTGCTCGAGGGGTGACCTATGTCGTATCAACGTAGGGTTAATTTAACCAAGCGAAATTATCGTATGGACTAACCGTATCCAAATTGTGTGAACGTTATATCTCAATTTTTTTTATTAGTTTCAATTAGAATAATAATTTTGACGCTAATTAAGAGCATCCATTAATTAGCATTTAACATGTACTAATAATAATAAAATATAATGTGATATTTTAAGCGTATAATTCAGAGAGATCATTAAATTTATTCAAATATTGTATAAATATTGTATACAAAATTCTATTACTTATTATAAATTGAATTATTTAATTGATTATTTATTAATTGAGAATTAATCTTTAATAAATTACTTCTTTTTTACTGATTTTGATTTATAAATTAATCAAAGTTTGTTATATCTGAAGAATATTTGAGAATAAAAGGAACACTGTAAAAAGATAAACTCGAATATTTTCCTATAATTTTTTTTATATTTGTAATACCTTTGTACTTAAATTATCCATGAATATCTATTTTGCTTACTTTGTACGGGTGCCTTAGACTTGCCTCTCAAAATATATTTTTCTTTAGCTACAAAAGGCTATGAGAGAAACATGTTCCAAATATATCAAAGTTCTAATAATATAATAATTTCACAGTAGATAGTTCCTACCTGAAGAAAATGCAAATAAAATGATTGCAACTTTCCTGATGCATATATTTATGTCGTCAAAAATATGTTCACAAATCGGAACGTGTTGCTTTTGCTCTAACGTTCCCGATATCGATACCTTATAATGATCACGCTGTATTAATAATATTTAAAGATTGTCAACTTCGATGTTATATTAAAGCGAAAAATGTGGAATAATATGGGTGGATGAACAAAGGATAAATTGAAATCGATCGACACGTAGCACATTAAATCATCAGATCATCGATTAAGTTTGGTTTCACACATGCCATCTTGAATAGGCTGTAGTGAACCCTTGATTAGCAAACCCGACAGGTGCTTGCAATCCCGCGAATTCTGGGAAAGTTTTCCAGCGAAATTGAGTTATCTACTTATCCGATTCTTTCGATCAGAATTTTAATCCTGCGTTTCTTTCTTTTTGTCAGTTTAATCGCATTTGCACGATTGGAAGAAAATGCCGTAATATTGAATTGAAGTTGTCTGCCATTTAGAGAGGCGTGCAACAACATTTTTCATTGAACCCTTCGGAGAACGTGCCAACCTTGTTCTCGCGAAGCCAGACGCTCAAAAACGAGAAATTGAGATCGCGGAATCTCGCTATTTTTGGAGCACACTTACCATCGAGGTATAAGACTATTTCCGGACAGTAGCTTCGACCCTCCGCCGAATCCGAGGAGTCTGCTCGATCGGTCATCCTCCCTCGCTTCTTTCAACGTTGTCTGCATGCATTGCGTGGTATGCGATATGCTCAAAACGAACTTGGTTTGTTTGTTTGAAGTTTAAAGTTCTGAGAACTAATTTTCCAAATAATTTTAGTATAAACCGACGATTTGCGGCTAATAATTGAATCCTGTGAACGGTACACTTCTAAAGTGATAAAGAAAAGAATAAAATAATCTCGTAATGTTTTTTTTTAATCCGAGAAGATCCTATTCTTAGCATATCGATTACATCGATTACGATCAATAAATTTCCGGAAATATTTTAAACATTAAATTTCTGTTCTGAAAACATATTATTTTAACCGAAAGAACGCGATTTTTTTCAAAAGATAAATTCAAGATGAAAGAATTCTTTTCGTTCTCATAGTGATCCCGAGATCGTGCTCCACTGCAGGGAGGTTTCCAGGCTTTCGCGAAACGGTATACGCCGTTGGGGAATCGCGCCGCGAAATATGTTTTACCGTGTAAAAACCATATGAATAATGGGATGGCATATCGTGCATCAGTATGCCGGTGACTGTTGGCCCAGGTCAAATTGACTTGAGCGTCTCCATGGCAACAACTACTCAGACTTCCGGCTGGTCGATATCCTACCAACTTGTATTTTGCGGCGGACCTCACCTTCTCTCCCTCCCCCCCTCCTCTCTCTCTCTCTCTCTCTCTCTCTC
>NW_012130120.1:734301-741181 GCF_000143395.1 Atta cephalotes | reverse complement strand
TCTCTCTCTCTCTCTCTCTCTCTCTCTCTCTCTTTCTTCTCTCTCTCTCTCTCTCTCTCTCTCTCTCTCTCTCTCTTCCCCTCTCTTTTTCTGCTACTCTTCTTCCGCGCTTCTTCTTCAGCGGCTGCATCAGCCCCGATCTCAGATGCTTGACTCGTTGAGACAGGTGCCGCTGACTATTATGACCACCTTATATCCCCAAGTCACCACCGACACCAACACATAGTCGTCCCATACCGTCCATCCATCGATGGCCACACACGCCACATTGTCGCAGTTCTCTCGGTTTATTTGTGCCCGGCATCTGAAAGGAGAACAGGTGGCCTCTGAGACAGAGGAATCGGGTGGACAAGACAAGAACGAGCGTGTGGGCAATGCACGGGCACGCCATGTGTAAGCGTCACGGTGAGAAGTCACTCATTTTCATGATCGACTGAGGATTCTCTACCTGTAAGAGAAGCCCAGAAACCCAAAATGTAGCGTTGATAATAAGAACAGAACGATATTTCACATTTGTTGTCGGATAATATGCGAATATCGATATCGGTTAATCATTACGGATGACAATATCATCTGTATTAAGATATTCGGAATATCCTAATTGCATAAAGTATTACAAGATTATATAATCTTATTATAAAACATTTACTTTTCTAATTCTGTAATCGTTGAGTTATATCGATTAGTAAAATTGTTTTTGAATGAAAAAGAAGTCAACGGCAGAATATCATTATTATTCTTATGTATTTTTACATAACGGTGGTTGATTACCGTGGAAAACTGTGGGCGTTGTCTTACGACAGCGCGAAAGAAACGAATGACTTTCTCCGCGGTAACAATTGACTCGTGAGACTTTTTTTTTGTCTTCGAAATAATCGATGTCTTTCGGGCGTCGTGGCATCCGACAATAAGTAGGCGGCGTGTATTGTGTCGGTCGTGTGCCACGGCGCGGCGTGGCGTGGCACGGTGAAATTTTGTGAGAGCGTGTGTAACGCCCGTCTGTTAAAACCGCCGAATCTGTGTACACACACGTGCCCGCACAGGAGCGAGAAGAAAGTGCATTCGCGGTTGCACCGGTTGTTGCACAGCGCTGCTCCATAAAACCACGGCCCACCACAGGCGCAAACGAATCGAAAGTCGAATCGTTCGTCTACATAAAGCGAGCGGGCAACTTTGTCGCGGTATTTAATGAATTCTGCACGGCGGATTAGGTGGAACTTTATGGAAATTCTGACCGGGGTGCCTATATACTTTCGCTGCGAACATTCTAATTCTGAGCGGTTCAATTAGGAAATAGGTGAAGCGTCTCATCGAATACTTTAGTATTCTACTGAAGTTGACAGAGATTAGTTCGAAAGAATTACATAGCCCTTTAAATTAAGATTTAATTTTAATGTAGAAAAATTGTAAGACTTGACATTTAATTTTGATTAAATATGATTCTTTTTACTGTGTTTAAAATAATGATTTAAAAATGATTTTAGTACAGGGAAATTATGTATCATATTTTATATGTAAATTATATGAAATTGTTTCTTCAAAAAATTTAGTAAATATATTATAATATTATATACTAGAAATCATGAAGAAAAAAATATGTGTAGAAGTTTAACACAAACTAAGGTTTCAAAAACTTTTTTTTATTTTAAATTTGTGACCCACATATGAAACGTCATAAGCGCAATAAACATTTCGGATAATGCAAAAGCATGTTGCAATCGTTCCCGCGTGTAGCGTTACATTTATTCCCATGACACCAATATAAACTAAACGTGTTATAATTTTAATACAATTAGAAGTTGGATTGCTGCACTTGATATAAGGTTTTCGTATTGTATATCCAAGATATTTTGGTAAAATCATTGTAAGTATTATTCATGCTTTCTCCATTGTGCCAGAAAACTTTCTTTTTCTTTAACGCCCTTGAAAAGATGAAACTCATATAAGGTCAATAAATTCTTATTTACATCTACATTAAAAAATATGCATCATCTGCAGAAGTATTATAAGACTAAGTTTGTTGTATAGTTATCCGAAATTAATTCAATCTATCTCTGATTGCAAAAACGATCGAAAATAATTATAATTCAAACAATGTAAAACAGGATCAAGAAATATGAACAAAATTGATTAACAATTATAGTTCGTCATTACGTTACATCAAATTACATATGTACGCTCTCATTATTATTGTACGTCCGGAAATTATGCAAATACTAACTTGTTATACTTGTTATACTATTATAAAAATCTTTATAATAAAAACTTTATGCCAACTTTGTTCCCTAAATTACTTTTTTGAAATTTCATCTTACAAAGATTTTGACTTTTTTTTACTTTTAAATTTCTTTACTTTTTTAATCAGTTCTCGCTGATACTTTTAGCTTGATAATTTAGCAAGAAACCTATATTTTACGAATCATTGAATTGTATTTCACAACGAAAGAACCATATATAACTGATCTTCTAACAAAAGTCGTTAATAAGTTTATTAAAATATTGCGCAAGCGCGATTCTCACACACTGTTGAAAAGTTCATTCTATGTTATTCTCTGAATTTCATGCTTAAGCAAAATTTTATCCTACAGACCGCATGTATGACACACGTAACATCCTACGCATTTTTACATACTTCTCATTTTTCGTACGAAATTCGTGTCGCTGGCGCTCACACTACCACCATGCGATGTATGTGAGTACGTGTATCATAGGGAGCAGGCAGCAACGCGAATGGAACATCAGGGTGAGTACCTTTGTCCTCCTCCACCGCGTCAGAGGAGGTACGGGGTGCAGGATCCCTATTGATCTCCTCACAGAGCTCGAGCCAGTAGCAGAGAGTTCAGGGAGGAAAGGGGAGAAGGAGGAGGTGAGGGGGAGAAGGGGTGGCACAGAGATAGGCAACAGAATGAGCGAAAGAGACTGACGGCGAGGGTAAGAGCGGGAGGGAGGAAGACGGTGATTCCGGAGAGGATTGAGATAGAGAGAGGGTGGGAGGGAGGAGGGATGAGAGAGAGAGAGAGAGAGAGAGAGAGAGAATGAGCGGAGAGGACTATGGATGGACCTCAGCTGCGCTGCGCCCAGCTGAGGGGGTGGCCGCGTTGTCATGCGCTGACTTGACACGTCATTAATGTATTACAGGATAATGACAACAAACCGATATCCTACCCTAGCTGAAACTTCTGCCCCTACCGCACCTTCCCCTCCCAACTCTCTTTACCTCCCTCCCTCCCTCCCTCCCTCCCCCCGCTCATTTTACATCGCGCGCGAGGGAGCGCGGCTGTTTAAACGCCAGCTACAGAATCTATTGTTTCACTGCTGACGCAAATCGCCGGGAATTGCTTTCGCATTGTATCAACGTTTGCCACAACGTGCAACAAATGCCGAATTTCAAACGTGAGAATTTCAATCCTGCGCGCGCGGATCGATCTTAGGTCACATCACCGGGATATCGAAACCGGGATAACGAAGATATGATTTCGATCGGGTCGAATACTTTAGCGGGGACAGAAATAGTCCCATACATTTATTGAACAAGTCGACACATGCACTGTAACTGTACACTTTTCAACAGCAATGGAAATATGGAAAATCGAATTTATCAAAATTATAGCCTTTAATTCCAAACATAGCGTAATTTACCTAATATTTAATATAATAAGATTATATAGCGTATGGCATCTCTTTTATTTATGAGATATAGACAGAATTTACATAAGAAATGAAGATTACATCTAAACGATGATTACTGAAGAGATTTACTGAAGAAAAATACACCAACAATTGCTTAATAATTTAAATAAACACGAAAGTTAATGCGAACTTCGACATTTAGATATGAACTCCTACATTTTTGATGGTCATTTGACGTTAGATCCTGAACACCCACGTTTGCATGGATGAAATTACAGAACTTCTATTTTTTTTCGTTATACAGATATCTCATAAATTTTAAGCTATAATCAATATATATACTTGATATAATTTAATACAATAATTTGAAAATTAAAATCATGAAGATTTCTGGAAACGTTTTTTTCTCATTTCTGTTTTGAATTTCTACCCTGTAACATCTTCCCCGAATTTCACACGACGCACACATGGAAAATGCTAAATTGTCATGTATGTACGATACGGGTGATACGCGAATATCTTTTGATGGTCTGTCATTTACGCGATGACTCATCGACGCATCTAAATCAATCGCTTGTCTCTACCAGAATGACGCAAGCGTTGCGTGATGGTTGCGTCGACATTTAGTACACGTAACAAACATCGCATCGCGCGTCCGCGTGTGCGCGATGGCTTTAGAAAATTACAGAACTGCGAGCAGAGAGCGTATGTGGCAATATGACGACATGTGGCACAATACTGCCGCAGTAATCGACACGTTCGCGGACAAAATTATGAAACACGTAGTTTCTTCGTATAAAAAAAAAATATAATCTTTCGGAGCTATTGAAATTATGATTTTCTTTATTCAAAAACATTGATACCGATATGATACGCAGATTATAGATTATATGCAGAAAACTTATGCGTATACTTTTGAGCACTTAACAATGGATATGTTTATATTTCCATTTAAATTACAATTGGCAATGTAATATGATCCTGTAAATGCAATTTTTTAACATGAAAAAAAAAAGAATATTTTTGCATTAGAGACCGCGATGACATGCTGTTTCGTCGGACAACAGCAACGATTTGCGGAGCGATAACGAAATTTTATATCTCGTGAACCAAGACTTGTGGACTCGTGCATGTATAGTTACCCGTATTATTCACGTTACTGTGCAAACAACGGCCAACCGCGCGATCTAACTGTTCTAACTCATCCGCGTGTCAGTTCATTGACGTAAATCACCGCTTGCCTGTATCCCAAATCAGTGTTCACTACCGAACGAGCTTTACGTAGGGAGAAGTAATCCTACGTTACGTAATATCTAAATTGTTCAACACACATTACAACCAGTAATCTTGCAAACAATCTAATAACACTGCGTTCAAATAATCGTTAACCCCTTCGACCTTGAGTAACCCATGAAATGTATTCTATGCCTAGAATTCTATTCTTTCACAATGGTCGGAAGTATTGCTGGCATCTTTCCCACGATTTGTTTAGAAAACGTCGTCCTATATTAAATCATGAAGATTCTTTCAATTTATAAATAAATTTTTGTCTACTTTATATAAAATTCAGAAGATCATAATTTATTATTTAATAAAAATAATTAATTTTACTATTCTAGGAAATGACAATAAAATATAAAAAGTATGAATTTGAATTCTAAACTTACAATGATCTGTATAAAAATAAAAATAATTAAGACATGATACTATATTTATTTTTATATAGATGTGCTTTCCTTTCCAACATTCAAAAAGAATTCATAATTCATGCAAATGGAATGAATCAGGCAGTAAAATAATATAAAAAATGATAGTAAAATATAGTAAATTTCCAAAGGGACATTTTAATACATGGTACAATATTATAAAGTATATATTATATAAAGTATAATTTTATAAAGTAAATAAAATCTTTAATTATTATTATATTATTATATTATATACTTTCTTTTTTATTCATATAATAAAATTTATTTATGAAACATAATAATTACTGATTTTATCATTAAAAAATGATATTAAAAAATTTCATATTGAGACTCGATTCTAAATTACTATGCTTTAAACAGTTATTCTTTGAAATAATATAATTTACTTTTATAAAGATGATTCATCAAGTATTTAGTAATGATTAGAAATTAATGAATAATTAAATGTTTTTTTAAAAGATTAAAATTTATCATTAAGAAAATAATTATTGACATCGGACGAGATAAATACTCTCTAATAATCGTATTAAAAAAAATGATTATATAATTTAGAATAAATATAAAGTAAATATAAATTTGTTATAAATTTGATTCATATTTAGTTATGACGAAGGATAACGTTTCAAGTTTCACTGCTTGAGGTGAAACGACTAGTACGTGTACATGTAGGTGGACTTTCATAGATTTGATACGATTGCATGATGCGTGTACGCTGGAGTACTTTCTAACTACGATCTATCATCTCGTTCGATGACGACATATTTATTGTCTATCTACGCCGATTTTGCAGACTTCCGAGAACAAGATAAAAATTTATGATCTCTATTACTCTGTACAATAAAATTATATAGAATACTAAAGATCATAAATTTAATTCGTTTTCAGAAATTAGAAGATCAACACTTGCAATTAATGCATGAATTTAATAATTCTATTACGTATTAAACTCTCTCTTACTAACAAAAAGTAATATTTGAAATTTTTAATTTAATTTTTTAATTTAATTTAATTTTAATTTAATTTTAGAACAAATAATACGGATTAAGGTTTTTAAAATGATTAACATTATTTTGAAATTATTTTAAAAATAATTAAATTCGTCTGCGTATGTATTCATATTTATTATTAACGATAACTATCTATCTAATTATCAGCTTGTAATAAAGATTGCAAACAATTTTTTATTTAGACAAATATAACTGGAAATTTTTTAACGGTTTCATATCACGTACGAAAATATTAAGATTTTAATTCAACAGAATTTTACTACTGAATTTTTAATACTGTTCTTTACATTACATTTTCTTGGCTTCTAATAATTTAAATTTGTTTTTAAACACGTATGTTCATCAAGCAATTATAAATAGATCGACTTTTATCCTTTTTTTTATGTTTAAACTTAAATCTATTTTGTATTGTTCTCTAGATTTAAATTTCTGAGATGAGCTATCTTATAGACTTTATATGTTATATAAAGTATTTTTATACCTTATATTTATAATATATAAATTATTTCTATATATTATAGTGTATATATATAT
>NW_012130120.1:728208-733208 GCF_000143395.1 Atta cephalotes | reverse complement strand
GCATGCGCAATGCTCAGAGCGATGTTGGCCAACAGGCTGGTTACGGGCTTTACACCGGCTGTGTTGCCAAACCGTTTACGTATACGTGCACGTGTATGCATGTGCACGCGTATGCATGTGCATACTACAAGCCGACTGCCGCGCAAGTGTGCACTCACACACGTACACGGACACATAGCACCGCCATTCTCCGCCGCAGTGCCAATCAGTGGCGGAACTGCAAGCCGGTGCATCCGAGAAGTCCACCAGTCGTACACACGGCGTGGTGGATTTCCAATCTCCTTCGCATCTTCGTTTTTCTTTTCTTTTTTTTTTTTTTTTCCACTCAATCGCCTTCCACCATTTCACTTGGTTGCCCCCAACTTCGCGCCTAAACTTTTTTTATATACAGCGAATTCAGGTTACGAGGAGGATCTTAATTAATAATATGACGACCGACTTATGCGCTCCACTACCATTTCTATCTACGTCGTCGAATCGTACCAATTGGCTATTGTACCAATTAACTGCCTGCTGGCTTATAATTTGTCTTATTGTCTACCTTCATTCATACAATCCGCGAGGAAACTTCTGAAAGAAACATTACTCATGCTTAATAATAAAAAGAAAGGCCATGTTTAAAAGGATTCTTTAAAATATCAGCTAAAAGAAAAATTATTCTTTTTCTTATTCCTAATTGTATTTTTTCTTATAATAATACATTTTATAATAATACATTTTTTTAAACTAAAAGACAGAGCTCACAATTTGTCTCTAACTGACGTTGTTAAAAAATGAATGAACAAAAAATCTTATAAATATGAAAATGACAAAGTATAATATTCATAAACAATATAAATATTTATAATTATAATTATAATAATTATAATTCGAAATTGGAACGATAAGAATAAATCTAATTAATCTTAAGAAAAATCCTATTTTCGTTCAAAGCAGATTTCAGTACTTAAATATTTTGATATAAAAAGTAATATCACATATTAAATTGATGAGTAATTTAATAATATTGATGCTAATAAGCTTCTTAGAAGAATATTAATAATTTGATGTTAATAGGAATCTCAACAATTGCGAATATTATGAAAAATATCATCTCTGCCGGGATTCGAATCTCTTAAATTCCTAAATATTTATTATATTGAAACAATCACATCATTCTTTCCATTTGCTGGTACTATCTATTGAGAAAAGCTTAAAAATATATAATTTGTTTTACAGAATATAAATAATATTTTTCTAAAATTTATAATCACATAAATTTTTTCCATAATTTCAATAATTAGTCATAAACGTTTACAGAAAATTGTGACATAGTTTTTAATTTTTTGAATAATTTATTCATGATTTTATTTTTTGAGTGATGTATATTTTTCCTATAATCTCAAGTTGTTATAACTCTTAGCAGAAACTTTGTCTTGCTTCTATATGTCTTGAAGCTAAATGGTCAAGCTAAACCTATAATTATCAAGATAATTGGATAATAGTTACCAATTCATTCGATCAGCTGAATTATTCTTAAATGTGTCCGCTGTGTTCGTAGAATCGCTGTATATCAAAGCCGAACGAGATCGGCACGAGCCGCGATGGGCTGACATGGCGGGTTTTTCATTATCGCCGATCGATAAGCAACGATCGACATGAATTATTCATCACGACGTATTAATTCGAACGCGTCACGGCCATCGACGAAGGTGTTCATCGTCAAATTAACCTGCCACTGCGTCATCCAACGTATACAGGCTGAGAAACCTGATCTATAAACTTAACGCCACTGTCTCGACAAATAGACCTTGTTCTCTTGATTAGGAGCTTCCGAATACGTAAATTATGACTAATTGATCTAATATTAACCGTGTTTCCTATAATTATTTATTTATAGATTTTATTAATAATTTTAGAATATAACTTTCATGCATATTTTATAATTAATTTTGAAATAATTTGAAATAATTATATATAATTAAAATGTCACATTTTTGACATTAACACATTAAATATTGATATACAAGGCATTGTAAGTTTTTCTTTCATAGTTTCTTTTAATCTATTTCTCTATATAGTATTCTATATCTTTTAGATACGGGGATTTTTTGGTTGATTTGAAGTAGTTATTTAGTTCAATATTAAATATTTATTTAAATCTTTGCTAAAAACTATTCTCTAGTCAAGAATTGTGTACAATAATTGAAATTATTAATAACATTAAGAACTTTTAAAGAATTTTATTATCTAATTGATACTCGATAATATGGTACAATATGATTCTCGATATTTTGATAATTTTATTTGTTAGGTAGTTGTATCCAAGAAAATGATATATACACACAAATAAATATATATATTTTGCTGTATATATATATATATATATATAAAATTTGATATATATTTATTATTTTATTTTAAATATATGTATATATATATTTTTTTATTTTAAATATATATATATATAAAACATATATATTAATATATACATATTATATGTATAAAATCAAATGTGATTCTCTAGCCGCTCTAGCGAATATAGTGAAGCTGCAATCCCCTAACATTACATCATCCCCCATAGTTAGTCATAGCACAGTTTCGATCGCGGGAACAATGGTATAGTTGTAGCTCGCGATTATACTGTAAGATGGGGGATGCACCTCTCTAGTGGGCTTAATTCGGGGAATCGAGGAAGCGAATAATCATGTGACAAGGATCGAGGCATAGTTCATCGCTCTGCTGTATGCATGGCCGAGTGTATATATTTTTATCTCCCTTACGGCGTGTTCGCACAATATGGTACAGGCGCCTGCGTAGGAGCGTCCACTTTATTTTCAGTAATCAACGGAATCTCTTCCAGAATTAATTTTGGCGCCAATGAGACCATATTTATGCATAGCTCCACGAATATATGGAAAGTATTCGTGTTAGTTCACGCAAACAGTGACCTCCGCTGGTAGAGCAATTTTACGTTAAAACATAATATATAAGACATATATATTTGTGCGAAGAAAAGGAATTTTATTGTTGTTACTATCTGTATCTAAAAAAAATTGTTTAAGAAAATTTGTAGAAATTACTTGCTCAACTTAAGCTCAACTTAATCAATGAATGAAAAATATTCCCGTAGTTCCCGGATTCGCTATCCGTGCCAGCGAAGACGAAATTGTACGACTCTCTCTTGTGAAAATCTATGGTAGCTTTCATACCACTTACAATGGCTTCCGTTCTACGTTCCGATACCGATCAGGAAATTGGAGCGTCTTAAATAGTGTGACAATCGATTACGTGGTATTCTTTTGTTTTTTTGCTCTCATTAGTCTTTCGAAAATTATTCGCCAAAAATTCTTGCTTTGTGTTTAATTCTGGATACATCATAATTATTTATTTTTCTCGATCTTTTTAAGTCACGTAGAATACATTTCTTAACAAGAATTAAAATTATCCATATATATTTCATTTTAAATCCGCTTGTTTTTTAACGTCATCAGTATAAAATATTCTAATGGGTCGAAAAAAGAGAGAGGTGTAAAGAGATCCATTAAAGTAAATTTAGATGAGATAAAAAGATAAATCATATTATTTATTTATGCTCCTGAAAATTTTATTTATCAAAATTATTTAATTCTGAATAATGTAATTTAATTAAACAATAAGAATCTTATTGGACCATACAAGTGAAACATAACATCAATAAGTCAAATAACTAAAAATATAGTATATGTATGTATATATATATAGTAATATAATAATACAGACTCATACACGGAATTATTTAAGCATTAAAGATTCGATCATTGTAGACCTTTATTTCCTTTTTGATTGTGTAATTTAATTAATTAAATAAACGGGTATTTTTGAAATATTATAATTACCACTTCTTATTTTTTCTGAACTTTAATGGACAATTTTTTTCAATATCTAAATAATTTATAAAATAAAATTATAATTACATTTAGCTCAAATAAAAATCAAACGAGATAAAAATTTAAATCAACCGATATATTTTTTTGTAGATAAACATTCTCTAACTATTCTCTAATTTAGCATCTAGCTATTATCTAATCAAGACAGTTTAACGTATATTGGTAGAAAAAAATTATGTACGTGATATAAACGTGATAGCGCGTTGCGCGCAACGACACTTTCACTATGTATCTTTAGGAAACATCCGACGACTATTTTCACCTCGGCAACAGATCTTTTCTACATCTTAACTGTTGAAGCTAATGAGAAACACATGTTTACTACTAAATTTAGTATTAACTCTAATAGAACTTTGGTAGAGGGGAAGGAAAGAAAAACTAAACAATGTCAAAGAGTTGTCGTTCAAAATAAGGGAAGCGACATCAGCGCAGAAGCTACAGTTTTTGGCTGAGCGTAATTCCTCGTAAAGCAAAAGAACCTTGCCGCGAATCGGAACAATGAGGAAAACCGACGTCACCAATCGGACATGCTTAAGTGCGATGTACAAGAGAAGGAAGTGCGCAGGAAGTCGAAGAGGAAGGGTCTACTCGCACAAACGCCGCATGGCCTTGCGCTATAAACAACTTTCAAAAGTAAAAAGAGGAAGAAGCGCATGGCACGAACCGGAGAGGGTGACGCCTTATGGCGCACACCTAATAATAACGCAAATATGTTCATCGTTCACAGTGGCCCGAGTTACACGTGCGATATTTGTCGCGCATGTCTGTTTTCTTGCACGCTCTTTCGCTCTCTCAGGTGCGCATTCCAATCGATACAATTTCGCCAATCTAAGAAGTGATCTATGTATATGTCACAGACCGTTTGTGAAATCTGGCCTGTATACGGGGTATGTGTCAGACATACGCAATCCCTCTCACACACACACACACACACACACACACACACACACACACACACACACACACACACACACACACACACGTACGTACTACTACTATATATTTATACTTACTTACGTACGTAGTAGTTATACGTTACGAACGGTAGTACTTACTTACTTTAGTAGTAGTATAGTTAGTTAATTATTGAGT
>NW_012130120.1:723025-727230 GCF_000143395.1 Atta cephalotes | reverse complement strand
TTATTTACTTAGTATGATATATTATTATTTATTATATTATAGTTAGTTTAAGTTTTAATTTAAATTAATATATATATATATATATATATATATATATATATATATATATATATGTCTAAAAAGGTATTATTTATATTGTATATCTATTTTTATATTATAACTCTAAATTTTTTATAAAATCAAATAAATTGCCATTAAAATTCGTCAATATAATGATCTTATGTAAATCTCTATTTTTGAAAAAAATCTTCTGATTATATCAATAGCTTATATAAAAAACATCAAGAAAATTATCAGTATAGAAATTATTACGATTGAATTGTATAATGTGTGCATAATTATAGGTAGGCGAGTATCTTCCGATAATCGATGAACTTCTTTGTTGAAAAGGCACTCATTGCACGAGATTTAACAGCCGCAAACCGCGAAGACGAGTATATAAATCTATACAAGGACAATAGGCAGTACTTAAAGATGCAAACAGCTCTAAAGCTAGTTCGTAAAAGTAGGCTTTCTTTTATTAGACTACTACTTGCCTACTTTTACCAATTCCTTTCACTGAGACAATTTGTACGACATTGCATTCTTAAGTGCTAAATTTGAGTCTTTTAAATGGTTTCTCGAGTCTTCGAGAATCTTGAAAATTTTGTAGTACAGAATACAGAATACAGTCATTAGCACGCAATGTTGTAACTCGTAATACTTCTAAGCTCATTTATTAGAAGTGTTGATGCATTTCAAATTAGTTTGGAATCGAGAAATTTTCTAAAACTGCAACTTCTACAAAGAGTCTAACAAGAATATTCTTTTCTTTAAGAAGAAAAGGGATTTGGTCAGTTTGTATGTTATTCCAATATCTATTCTTCAGAAAAAGTAATATCTGCAAATGTTCATTATCACAAATCATTAAGCAGGAAACGTATATTTCTTTATGATCTTTTCGTAAATTTTTACATAAATCAGCAGACACAAGAATCTCACAAGAAATCTTTCTAGTGATGGGACATGATGTCGGTTTAAAAATAAATCGTAATCAAACGTAGAGGAATTTCGCGAATGTGCGAATACGCGAATATGCTCGCACATGCACGTGCACATTCGAAGGCGTCTTCATTGACTAGTTATCTAGGTAATGCTAACACCGTGCTATGCTATGCGCTATGTGTTGCCACAGTATTATGGTTCACGGAGAAAGATAATAGGCCGGCCAGGTCACTATGGCGACATTATCCCGTTAGGCTTGAAAGTATATTTTCTACTCGTTGTGGCAATGACTGCGCCGTCATCCTGAAGCCGGGGCGATCGGCCGGCCACTGCGCTGCACAGCAAAACGACGTCGAGGCGGTCGAGGCTTACCGACGAAGATTACCGCTTCGGCACCTGAACCGTATTCGGTTAACGGCTGACAGGCACGTATCGACGATAATGTTATCCCCGCTCACTCGCGTTATGCCTCGCGCATGTAACACGCATATATAAGTGTGACAGGTTCGCGAATCACTGTGCGATCTCTTCTCTCTTTCTCTCTTTCTCTCCTTCTCTCTGTCTTTCTCTTCTGCCCATTTCTTTCCTGATACCGTGCCGCACCGTTTGTTCCTCTTCCTGCATTCCCCTCGGTCGCGCATCGCCGTTTCGCGCTCTCCGCGAACTCCTTTCGAAACCGGGAGATCGGCATTACACGGTGTTTACACTTTACTTTCGCGTTACGTATCCCAGTTTGATGTACGTCGACATAACGGTGCACAGGGTGATCAGCTACCACCGCGTCATACTTTAAAGATGCTTTCTTTTTTGAGATTAACAAAGGAAAAAGATTGTTGTATCGTAACATTAAATTTGTTGTATTAAATTTTTTATAAATATTATTTTATAAGTCTGTTGAACTAAACGGAAAATTAAATTATTTGCAGACTGAAATTTTAATTTTGTAAAAATTTATTTTTGCTTAATTTGTTTATAATTTAGAAGTTGATATTATCTTTTTATTTAAAAAAAAGTGATATTGATTATATAACTAACATGTTGCAGATAGAGCTCTGAGATAAGTATTTAGTATAGTGCTGAGGAAGCAGTGATGCGAAAGGTAAAAGTCAAATACTGAAAATATCTACCTGGCCAACCGAAAAAAATTTCTAAATTTAGGGTTTTTCAAACGAAATTGAGTTATGGTCAAACGAAAATATAAAGCCTAAACACTGTGAGACTGTTGTCCTGAAGTCTTTTGACGGCAGTTCTGATGAGTAAAAATTTAACTTACAAATATAGACAGCAAAAGATATTAAAAATTTTGCTGATTACAATAATAGAATATATATATATATATATTATAACATTATTATATTATATAGGTATACTTAAAAAATATTATAATAGTATTAATAATTATAATTATATATGTACATAATTATGTTATTATTTTTATTATAACAATTTCTTTCCATTTGGAAAAACAATTATATGTTAAATATTTTATTGTGCTATTAAAAAAAACGCGTCTTGATATAAACTGTCACATATTTAAGCATGAATTTAATTCTGATAAGTTTATCTGCCCCATATCTACAGTACATATAATATTAGAATGTAAAAATAAAGAATAAATTGAATAGAAAACAAATTAAATGGATTTAAAAATTAAATTAACCGTTAATAATTTTCATCTAATTTGTGAGTGTTTTGGACTTATCATGCAATTTTGAACTATAACATTGTGAATATATATCTGTGCTAAACATTGTATCTTGTTAGTCAATTACACATTGCTTTGTGTAACCGAAAATTCTAACTTTCATTTTTTTATGGAAAAATACGATATAAAAACAGCAATTACGTATATTTCTAATAACTTTTTCTTTTAGTATCAATTTATTGGTGGGAACCTGTGACAGTTCAGTTGTCATTCAAGTAGAAATATTTTTGTTTGATTACCGTTGTTTAATTTACATTGTAATTCCGCTTTTCTTGTACTAGGAACTTTTTTTAGGCAGAAATAAAGTCAGTTTATAAGGTTATACTTCTCTGCATTCTTCTCGTCGCCTTTTTTTGACACAATAAATTATGTGACTGTAGAATCCGTTTTCCTAAATTAGCGAAGCTTTGCGGAAGCAAAAGGGTCACAAGGATTCTATTTGCTTTTTCAGGCAATAATATTGACAGACTTTGTAAGTAGTAATGGTGACAGAAGACATCCGCTTCTGTTACTTCTATTGTCGACAGCAGGTCGGCATGCGCCTTTCGTCCCCCTACTGAGAACTATACCCTCAAACATTTTCTCAAATATAGTACCAATTTGTAACAATAGCAAGACAAATTGTTTGAATGCCGAAATGGATTTTTGTTAGAAGAGTTCGTATTGAACGATGCCAAATCATGTTCGAATATATTGCAATGCATAATTTGTCAGTACTGTTTTGAGCATTTGCCAATAAAATAAAAACAGAATCTTTATGGATTATTACCTAAACAAAAGTGATTAATCAAATCGATTTGATGTCGATTACAGCGATGAATGTCAAACACATCGATATTTTTGTCATTTTCGATTTCATTAATTATTTTTATTTATTTTTATTTTAATTTAATTGAATAATTGCAAATTTTCTATAAGATTTTCATTGTTAATTTTTTAGTCAATTCTACATATCAAGTTGATACAGAATCTGAAAGCATAATGAACGAAGCAGTATAAAACATATTTTTTATACTGTGTATTCAATATAAAATTAAGTGAAAAAACAATAGAAATATTCATAATTACTCAATTAACATACCAATATTCGATATAAATTCATCGACGTTGTATTGATTTCTAGTGAATAGAAGAATGTTTACGATCAGTTAAAAAATAAATGATTATAAATAATTACTGAACTGAAAAAATTATAAATTTATATTTTTTTAATAATTTTTCTGAGACATCATGGCAATCGGACGCTTCTGAGTGTGTATAAGAGTTGTGGTTTACAAATATTTTTTATTTTATTTATATATATATACATATATATATATATATATATAAAACAACCTTTTGTTATAATTATATACGTATATTCTTGAAGTGTTAAATTAATTTTAACGTATACATAACGTATTATAACGTATGTATAACGTATTAATTTTAATATATAAATGTTTTTGTCTATTTTGTATATATGGATAGTTTAGAAAATCTTGTTTTATATATATATATATATATATATATAGAG
>NW_012130120.1:719824-722075 GCF_000143395.1 Atta cephalotes | reverse complement strand
TTAAGAAACTTAGTAAATTTAACATTATTTTGCCGACGTGATTTTAAACATTCACATAATTATATATGTATATAAAATGCAAAATAATGTTAAATTTACTAAGTTTCTTAAATCTGTAATTCTGATAATATTTAAAAATTCAAGCAGGTAAATCTTTTAGATAAATCAGATGTATCTATGTTAAAATAAATCTTTTAAAGTCGTCTGGTTTAAAGGCAAGAATACCTCTTTAGTGTTTCGCGCGAATATTAGAAAGTTGTTGGAAAAATCAGAAGGTGTCTGCTTTTGAGGCGACAACGAGTCCTTGGTAATTCGGTTAGCACCCCCGGGGTGATCGACGGTTTTCAGAAATAAGTCGTGCGATGTCGACAGCTGGTCCATGCTCCTTTTTACACACCAAAAGAAAAGGAAGACGCGGAGGCTTATAGTATAATAGGCAAGCACAGAACACTATCCAGCTCGACATCACTTCGTCCGTTCATCCATGCTGTTCTGCGTGCTATCCGCACATCTGGTCATCGCTCCCGCCTCAACTATTCGTAGTCATAGCAGTCACTAGCCGCTACTGCCAGCCGACCTATACCCCGCTAAGCGAAGTATTCGAACTGTTGTTTAATTTGATCAAGATATCTGCACAATATCTCTTTGTAAACTAATCTCTTCAGTGTGAATCATTATTTCAAATGATCTAAAATTGATCAGAAAAAATAAAGAACTAACAAAGTTTGAAATAGATATTTATGAAGATTTGATGATGGATAGATTGATCTTGATAAGTGTGAATAATACTTTTTACAACCTGCACAACGAGCAGAATGTATCCATTTTATGTAGATAGTATTATATTGCAAGGATTCCTTAATGTATGTCTATTAAAATTAAATTTTCTTTTAATTAACTTAAAACATAATAACAGTAATATAATTATTATACGTTATTTATGTAACAACTATATCATTTACTAGAATTGTTATAACAAATTATAACAATAAACATGTGACTACAATTTTTTAATATTACAAATATTTTTGAACACAAATAAACAAAATGTTTTTAAATCATTTTATTGTATTTTTTGTTTATTTATAAAATATTTATAAAATATTATGATTTTTTCTTATCTATATACAAAATGTATTTTCTTATGAGTAATATTTCGACAGTTTTCGAGATATTTAATATATATATATCTCTTGAATTTATGTCGTTATTTAAAAATTTATATTTTATAACAATATTTATTGTGTGACACAACACAATAAAATAGTATATGTCAATTTATTTATGTTTATTTTCTCTTCTTTATATTCTTTTAATCCAAATTCTTTTTTTGTTTTCTGACGTTATATACTGAGAGTAATTAAATCATTGAGTGCACTGATCCTGATTGCGATTCGATTACTACGTCATGTTTAGCTTGACTTATTATTGGTTGCGTCGATTGAATGAATAAATTATGTTTAACCATCGCCATACTGCATGTTAAATCGCTTTTAACCAATATATTGTGACTTGCGCCACTCTATAGTATGTGTATAAGCAAACTAAAAATAATGAAGTTAAATAAACATCAAAATATTCCTTTAACAAATTTTACACGAGTTTCCTGTGATTTGATGGCATTCGAGCTAAAAAATATAAAATGTCATTTTTTTGAAAGCTGTACAGAATTTATGTAAAATAATTCTCTAATAAAATTTCTTTTAAACATAATAAAAACTATGACGTAATAACAGAATTGTAATAAAAATTATATTATGTGATTAACAATCATTTCTTTAAGCACATATAATGTAATAATAGTTTAAGATCGTGTAAATGTAACACCTATCATGAAAATTGAAATTAAACTCGATACTGACTCGAAGCCGACGCTAAACGGTTCTACTATGCCCACTCGAAAATCGAATATGGATACCCATTCTGCCTGCAGGGTGAATCAATAGCACTTCACGCACCGAGCATCATTGGTCTGACGTAACGCAGAAATCAATGTTACACGTATATCACCGTGGACCATCATTATTTCGCGTAATTCGCCCGGTGCAATCGATAGAAGGTATATACGTGGGTACAAGTGCGGCCGATTCTCGTGTGCCCGGGCGTTATTTGCAAAACATAAATAGCCGACATACGTGGCATACGGAATTGCATTATCGAAACGCTCTTCATATTCGAAGTGCTCGGTGATAAATAACGCGCGAGAGAGAGAAAGAGAGAGAGAGAGAGAGAGAGAGAGAGAGAGAGAGGA
>NW_012130120.1:714730-717788 GCF_000143395.1 Atta cephalotes | reverse complement strand
GAGAGAGAGAGAGAGAGAGAGAGAGAGAGAGAGAGAGAGAGAGAGAGAGAGAGAGAGAGAGAGAGAGAGAGAGAGAGAGAGAGAGAGAGAGAGAGAGAGAGAGAAGAGAGAGAGAGAAGAGAACGAGGAGGCAGCCGTGGAGAGAGAAAAGCCGAAGGGGAAATGAATGTAGAGAGGGGAGGTAGCGACGATGGTGTTGGTGGGAATATATTATAGGGGTACAGAGAGGAAAAGGGAATGAAGACAAGAGAGGGGAGAAAGAGGGGAACAATCCGTGCGCGCGTATGTACACTACAGACTGACGCGCGATGCATACGTTCACGGACGTGGGCTCTGCCTCTGCCCGCACCTATGTCGTTGCGTTACACATTGAACTAGCGAGGCGTATTGAATATTAAACCAATAAACAGGAGAGGAGGAACGGTTGCAGATGGTCGAGGACACTTGGCAACGCTGATGCCGCCGCCGCCACCGCCGCCACCGCCACCATTCGCTATCACCGCCACCGCGCCGGTCGCCGGATGCACAGGATGCGAAGCCAGTTGGAGGCTCGCTCGCAAAGCGGCGTTGTATAGGTACTGCGCGCGAAGGGGAAGGAATCCACGATGACGATAGAGTCGCTTCGGCGCACTATAGTTTGGGGCCGGAAAGGGTGAAAGAGCGAAGAGAAGAGCGAGTCGGTGAAGAGAGAGTAATCCTGGCACGTAGAGTAAAACGAGGGTGGGAGAAAGGGAGCCGCGCGGGACCGTGGGAGAAGGGACAAACGAAAGGGGTAAGCCGCGGGCACCGAGCGTATCGGGGAAATAACTTGATGTTTGCGCCGAGAAGTTTTGCTCGAGTTTCGCCAAGTTATACGCGGAAGGCAGCCGCGGCTCGCTACCGAGAGACTGGTGAACGTGTCTCTCGCACACCGACCGACGATCGATCTGTATATAATGTACGCGTATATCATGAAACTATAACGATCTCTACGGTTGATCGCACAATATATGCCGTTGACTGGATATCTCGCGTCTAATAACACGTCTCTCTCGCAAATCAAACAATTAATTACGATATTAATTAAGATAACTAAAATGAAAAGCGATTCTCTGATGGCTTATCAAGTAACTGCTATAGAATAATACGACTGTACTCAACATATAATATCGATTAACAATACATTCTGCTATGATCATGCTCATCAAAGCGTTCAAGAATATTTTCTTTTATGCTATTTTTTTTATATCCTAATTATATAATTATATATCTATTACAGACAATTATTATCGCTAATCAGCTGAGAAACAGCGGTAATCTTTCTGGATCAATCTCTCCCAATGTGATCGCTCTCACCAAGATCGCTTCTCGTCAGAGCAACAGAAGCGATCAAAGGAGTGCTAAATCGTCGAGTGGCAAGCCGTTGACGAAGAGAGCACAATTATACTGAAAATACACAAGAGGGACGCGATTCGACGGAGGGGAAGCGCGCGGAACCTCTACAACCGTGTAGCGTATCGTTCCGGCAGGAAGTAAGGCGCGCTGATAGCGCCGACTCTGTAGTCTATGTACGTAGAAAGATGGCTTAGGAAATCAGAGAGAGACGAAGAGAGAAAGAGGGAGAGAGAGAGGGGAGGGGAGGAAGAGGGAATGAGAGAAAGCGAGAGGAATCGAGAGAGGGTAGGAATGAAGGAAGTGGTAGAAGAGAGTCTGACCTGGGATGGGGTGCGGAAGCGACGGCCGACAGGGGTAGAAGAAGATGGCAACACGAGTACCGAGAGTACTTTACAAGCACTTCCACTCGCACACGCTCTCCCTCTAGCGGGTGTCCCGACTTGATCGATGGCAATCCGTTTATCGCGTTACCCTAAAACACCAAACCGCTCTCCTGAAAATAGCAGCGGATATATTGAGGCGTTGAGAGATCCAATTCGGATGTTAATCCGTGCATAATTATACGCCATTTATTGTATCTAAAAACGAATTCACGAATTATACGCAAGATACGATGGCGCTGAGAACCTCGCTTGTAAATAAATTATATTATCGCGAGGATGGGAAGGGGAGATGTTTATCATTATAAAAATGAAGCGCCTTGTTTTTGAACCGCGCAAACGCATAAGCATTTTTTCTGCATTTTACATTGCTGAAACGTCACAAATCGAAAAGTTAACTGTCATGGATAAATAAATAATAAATGAATACGTCGAAATAGAATGCGGGTTTGTCGTCGAACATCACGGAAATCCTGAAAGCTTTTACGGGGGAAACGAGACGAAACGTGCTGCTACCTGACGACGAATGCACGAAGCGTATGCGGTACGTGCAACGCCTGCAATGGAAGGGAACGCATTTTGAAAGGCCGGAAGGACGTGCGCGTTCAACCCCGCTATAATCTTCACGCTCACTTATCGTAAGAACCGATCGTTAAGAGATGCTTCGACTTCGTAATAGCTTCCCTCGTGCGTTGCGGCCGAGATCACTTTGCGTAACTAAAGAGGCATTATTTTTTTCAAGATGAGCATTAATATTGTTAAATGTAAATATACTCTCTTTCGTTTTCCTCTTAAAAAATATTAAAAAAACGAACATAGAACTCACATTAACAACAAGTAATCATCGATGACGTTTCTTTATATTACACGTTCGTAACCGTTTCTTAAACTGAAATCGTATTTAACAGAAGGAATTCACAAAAGGCGAAAAGATTCGGAGAGGGGAATGTCCCATTGATCAACATGAATCTACGCGGTAGACTGGGTATGCACTTCGTCGCGTTCTTTCACGGAGAAAAACGGTTTCTTGGACAAAGAAAATCTCGAGCCTTCTGTATAATACCTCCCTCCCGTATCATGATTATTCCACGGATACTATCTCGGATGCTGTGTGCAGCTCATTATCATCGTACGGCGACGTTTGAGTCTCTGTATATGCGCATTTATTCATGCATAAGTCAGCGACGGCGACGGCAGGTCACCGCCTCAAGGAGTTTGTTTAATTCTTCGTCCTTGCGAGCCACCCTGTATCGTGCACGAGCTATAACGTCGCGTCGCAAAGTGCGCGAGTGAGAGAGGAAGAG
>NW_012130120.1:708785-713630 GCF_000143395.1 Atta cephalotes | reverse complement strand
AGAGAGAGAGAGAGAGAGAGAGAGAGAGAGAGAGAGAGAGAGAGAGAGAGAGAGAGAGAGAGAGAGAGAGAGGGGGGGAGGAGAGAGAGAATGCGACGAGAGGAGTGAACACGGCAGGAACGGTGAAGGATAGAACGCGGGAGAGGATGCTGCGGGAGAGGTCAGAGGAGAAGGAGGGCCGGGGATAGGAGAAGGATGCCTCTCTGAGATCCGCAGACTCGAATTCCATTGCCCTCCCTCGCGAGAGCGAGGTCGGAGAGGGATGAAATGACCAGAGGTGAGACCAGGGAGAAAGGATGCTGGTTTATCGGAATAACAATGAAGTTGCGCGGGAGTCATCGATGGAGGAGTTATTGTAACTGGAGTAACTGATCAAGCTTATCTACGTGAGATGGGTGCCTCGCAATATCTGTGGATTGGTTTCGATTGCTCAGATATAATTGGACAGCGGGTGATAAAATGCGTTTCGAAAAGAACAGCGAGTATATTGGTCATGTAATAATCAGAATATGATAGATGTAATGGGGTGATACAGATAATCTAATGACAATTTAATTTGGCGTTTATTTTCTCTCTGTCATCCTGTTTCGAAACTCATCCCTTAAATAGTACTTTAATCACTTTCTTCTTTCTTGATTGCCTGTTCAATAAATCTTTGAGAATAAGAAAAGCAAATAAAATGAACTGTGTGTAGTAATATACAGTCATATTACATTCTAATTATAGATCTATTTTCCGCAGATTTATTATAGATCTATTTCAACTACTGTATATTTTTGAAACTTAAAGTGAATATGTTTGATATTTAGCGAAAGCAAGAAAGAAAGTTCTAGTATAGGAGTAAAAAACAGAACTAACTTCAAATTATGTCATTAACATAAAATATATAAATACTTCACCGTATATAAAGTTAGATAGAAGAATCCTTCAGAAATCGGATATACTTCATTTGAAGAAAACCAAAATTCTCTCTTGGGAGTAACTTTAGATAATTCGAGAAAGTTTGATATCTTCAAAAAATTAAGCTCCAGTTATATCTAAAAAGATATTTGAAAATGATTATATGAATGACTGCATTCAGCAGAGAAAGCAACTTTGCAACTGTAGCAAAATTCTTTAACATGATTCGTTTATGCATTCAGATTCAGTGAGAAATTAAAGACAAGACCAATCCCATTAAAGAATGCAAAGTTGCAAAGTTGCTTTTTCTGCTGAATGCAATTAATGCTAGGTAAGGACGAAATTTTGTGTCATGACTGCAAGCTTGATGACGCTACCATCGCGCGTCTATACTGACGACTTTGTTTACGTTCCTCGAATACGCGAGCGTACATATGTTTGTCATTAGCTCATCAGAATCATGACTCAGACGATGCAGCGAGTCTCGTCCAAGGGATTCTTTCTTCATGATCCCAACGTCGGTATCCACCGTGTTCTGCGCATTCACGCGCCTATCCTATTATAGGCTTCACTGTTTAGCGTATGTACGGCAGAATGCACGATTCACAGACGCCCGCGACCCATTGCGATGTGTGCGCGAGCGCGCAACGCCGGTTAACACATAAATGATCCGTTGCTGGCTTGTTGCTACCACCAGTTTGTTGCCCAGCGGCCAGCTCTGCGAAAGATTCCGTTCCGACAAGCGGCGTATCTCCGCTCGCGCGGCGAACATTTTCATCCACGCAAGTGCGCACGCATGCACGCACACTGTAGCTGTTATGCGCACAGGTAGAGAATACATACTTCCATACGTAGGAACTACCGTCCAGCTAATGCGAGGATAGGCTAGAAATCACGATAGCCCGACCTGCTCTTGCAAAATCTTCACGCAGCTTTTGTGACGATGCTGCGAAAATAACGTTCGACATGCCCGATGTAATTACCCGGCGAAACTTTCCAGTTGTGACGTACCGCTCTTTTGCAACGTTTATGCGCAATTACGGTATTTACAGATGATAATTAAAATTTTCTGATCGACTAGTTTTTCCGCGAAGTCTTTCGCTCCTCGTAACGAGGAATCGATCGTCTACTACCGATAATCGTCACAAGTCAATATTGCGTAACACATGTGATACTAATTCAATATTATGAAATGGATCTTATAATCGCTGTCAATAGTAATGGAAATCATATTATAAATGAAATTTGGAAAAAATTTTTGTCATTTCGTGAATGTCCAAAAGCATGTACTAAAAATCCAGTACTTAAAAATAAATATTAAAATATTGAATCTATTTTAAAATATCAGTAAATTTTTATTTAAATACTAATAAGATAATTAGTAGAATAGATAAGATAGTCAGAATTTCGATACAGATTTTTATATTCAGACTGTTTTGCAATTTTCTAGCCGTGAGAATTATTCGCTCGAGTAATTTATAATATGTTTATAATATGTTTATAATAAATTAAAAAGTGGTAAAACATATTTCTATAAAAAAAAATTTGACTACGAATTTTATGTATAATAATTATACACTCAACAATATACACATACATATATCGAAGATGTATTTTAGGAAAGCTATAGAATACACAACGCAAAAGATTCGCAAAAGACTATAAGAACACAAATCAAACACAAGAAAAGTCTTCTTTATTCATGATATAAACGCACTCGCGCGAGCTGAAAAATATTTATACGGATGTCGTACAGCGATCAAGGTCTGTTTCAATAAGATCGCCATACCGCATTATTGCGTTGTTGTATTGAATTATAATCAATCCATACGAATGCAAGGTCGTCTTTGCGTTTTTGTCACCGTGATTTTGTTAGCAGAGAGCGTTATTTTTCTCAAGATATGGATTTCTTTCATTGCTTGAAAGATGATATAACTTGAAGATATCAAATAAAAATCAGAAAAAATTTATTAGCTTTAAATGGTATATCACGACGTATATTGTTAGTTGCGTGAAAAATAATCAAAAATGTGAATAAAATATAATATAATTATGATATATATATATATAATTTAATATATAATTAATTTTTTAACATATAGTTTTCAGAGATAAGAATTTAAAATACATTGTAATGTAATATTTTCGAAACTTATTAATATTAAAAATATAATATATGTGATTAAATATAAAAGTATAATATATATTATATTTTTAATATTAATAAGTTTCGAAAATATTGTACATTATTTTTTTTATTCTTATCTCTAAAAATTTAAAGTCTGGAAATAAGAAACATTCAAATTAATTAACCTATTTATTTTTCCGAAAAAAAAAATAGAAATCACTTACAAATAAATTTTGAAAGATAAGAGAGGACTTAACGTTGCTTAAGTTATTAAAAAGTATAATATTGCAAATTACAGTAGCATTGCGGACTGAATATTTATGCAATACGTACTATTTTGTAAATATGAATATTTTTGTAAAAACGCATACTATAATGACTGCAATACTTTCCAGCATCACAATATCGGTGGACATCCCTACTCGTCATATCTGCACGGTTCGCACGATCGACAGTTTCGATACGAGAGAAAGTCAACGCTCTAAATGTCCGAGAGTGAAAGATCGCCCGTGAGAGTCACCTCCTTGTTGTCGGGAGAGTCTCGCGCTATGCAAGCAAACACCCGCAACAAAGTGGAAGTAGTTTTACGGTCCACTACCTTTTTTCTCATGGGTCGACTGCACCGAGTTGAACTACCGTTCCTTTCGCGTTGTAAGATATGCAATTTCGATTAGATGCTTGCTAATTTCTGCGTTACGGGACCACATCAATTTAAAGTTTCATACTTTCGACAGTCATCTCATTTCGCGTGAGATATTAACGAAATCCGTTAACAAAATCATGTACATTGATAGACACACTGATAGGACAGAGGACGACAAATATCTCGTGCTAGAATCTTTGTTTACAAACAGTAATTACCGGATAACGAAAATATGTTATTTATGACTAAGTCAGCGGTCGCATTTCTTGTAACGGACCAGAATTGGAAGATTTACCCGTCTTTTTTCTCTTATAAGAAAAGAAATAATCTTTTTCGCTTATCAAACATCTCGCAAACAAAAATTACTTTAAATTTTCTGAGAGACAAGCAAAGTTTGGCAGCTGCCCTACATATTATTTTGTTTTCTTTTTTTATATATTTCACTTATATACTTCGCGTCTAACATTTTACGTCAATTTTTCCTTTGCATCCTATGCTTTACTGGATTTCAAGCAAATAATCAATGTTATATACATATATGTATATTTTACAAAATGCTTCTTCTATATATGTATGATTGAAATTTTTATTAACTCCAAAAATTAAAAAACGTAAAATCTAAGTAATATATTGTACTTTTTGATAATATACTTTTTTTAAAGCTCACATTTTACATTTTTAATTTTTGAAGTTAATAAAAATTTTAATCATTCATATATGTATATGTATACATGTAGAAACAGCATTTTGTAAAATATAGATATAGTATTTGTTTTTTGCTTTAAATAAATAAGAAATAAGAAAAGAAATAAGAAAATATGCTTTAAGCAATATATTTACATATATTTTTTTACTTACATATATATATATTTTTTTAACTCTTGATACATTTCTATTACAAAACGCAACAGTTACTTATAGTTTGTACTGAACAACGTTGAGCGAATTTCAGGATCACACTTCTCAACCAGATCTCGATGTAGTTAACATTGATTGCGAAGGGTGATCAATACCGGCTAGTAGCGACGCATGGCTATCACTCGAACGCCATAAGGGTTCTATTTTCACCCCCGTAAGAGCAGACCAGCAGGGCGATCGAGAGCGGTCGAGGCGGAGAAACGCGAAAGAAAGGCAGTAGGGAGAGATGGATGACGAGAGAGAGAGGGAGGGGGGG
>NW_012130120.1:693832-706658 GCF_000143395.1 Atta cephalotes | reverse complement strand
TATATAATTATATNTATANATTACATATATATATTGTGTGTGTGTGTGTGTGTGTGTGTGTGTGTGTGTGTGTAATTAATTATAATTGATAATATATCGCAATCACGCAAATGAATCCTCGATTATTGAGCTAAACGCTCAAACGCAGAGCTCAACGCCCAAAAGAGTTAACTAACTCGATCTGTTAAACCCCTTGTAAGTCGGTTACGCTCGATGCATTTACACAAGGGGTGACTGTATATAAAGGACGTTTCTGAAAGCGCACGCTATATGCGCACCTACGACCGGGTGTATCGTGAGGTTGAGTTACGGAGCGACCTGTTTTATTAGCTTCGGGAAGCACTGCATTCTTTCCTGTTCGAACTGTAACCGCATGCGCCAAGCGGCACCGACGACAGACATTCAGGACCGTATATGTAAAGCATACGCCCTGGGTTATCCTATGCATAGATTTTAATCAGGATGTAAGAAACTGGAAGAACTTTAAGATAAGTATAAACCGTCTTCAAAAACGGGAGCGAAAAGTTTTCAAATCTATACTGTACGTGGATAAATTTGTCGATGATATTTATGTAACCTTAACTACATCTTATTGTTAGAATAATAAAATTTGAAACGAAAGGAAATCAATAACGTAAGATAAAAAAGAATATAATTCATATTTTCATAAAATTTTCTCAATTTCTAAATAAGAAATAAAATATTTAAAAACTACTTTTTAATTAAATAGCTAGAGATTAAAATATCTAAAGATTTAGAAATTAAGAAATATATTATAAAGAAACTTTTATTTAAAAAATATTATGAAAGAAAGATATGAGACACATCTTATTGTGATGTGTTCTCGAAATATATTATTCGATTGTGGACAGTAATTTCTTGTTAAAACAATTTCTTGTTTTTTTGAGAAGAACTTCGTCTGAGCAACATTAAATAAAGTTAACTGGAAATTACGTCAAATCTGCTATCGGCGCGCTCATCGATCATGTGCGCCACCACGCGCGACATTTATGGGATTTCCCACTTGGATTTATGACCCGGACGAATTTTAATCCACCTTTCAAACGATGAAGCTGATTTCGGCAAGGTAATGCAATTTCCAAATACGAGCACGTTTTATCGAACCGGTTCCTATTCGAACTGAAATATGCTCGGGCAAATTTCGTATTCGTACTCTTCCTTGTAGCATAAAACATAAATCCCTCTAACGTTCCCCGAACGAAACGACCGCAAAAATAGTGGTGCAATCGATATAAGTCATGTGCACTTATTCGAACATGTAATTCCGTGAACACGAATTATTCAACGTTGAGAAAAACGATATTAATCGTTAATGTTGCAGTTCAAACTAAATTATTTGCGTCTTGAATTATAATTAGAGAAAATTAAATATCGATATATGTATTCATTTATATTCACTTTAAATTATTTTATATGCAGTTTTCTAAAAAAAACATTATTTTGAGATTCGAAGATCTTTTGATTAATTTAAAATTATTTGTAATTTTTCTTCTTTTTCACAATTTTTACGAAAATTTATACTAAAAAATTTTAAAAATTATTTTTAACATAATATAAACGTATCTTTGTCAAGCTGTTTGACTTGACATTTTTAACTTGTTTCTATGTACAGATAACTCACTATCGTATCTACATGCCTTTATCGTAACTTTTCAAGAAATGTTCTTTTATTTAAAGGTTTTCTTTTATTTGAAAATTTATAGTTATTGAGAATTCATAGTTTTAATGTATAAATGATATTCATATGTATAAATGATATACTAATATATAATTAATAATAATATATAATTTCCATGATATTTTAAAGAACTGAAATAATGTTATAAGTATTATATATATTCAGCCTTTAGAATATTATGAAATATTAGCGACATTTATACATACATGTATTGTGACCATTATGAATTTTTAAAAGGAAAATTTTTAAACAAAAAGATTTTTCTCGAAAAGTTAATAAGTAAAGTCACATGTAGATATGATGAACGAATTCTATACATAGAAACAAGTTAAAAATATCAAATGTAAAGCATTAACTTAACAAAAATTACACGTTTTCTCTATATTAAAAATAAATTTTAAAATTTAGAATTCTAATTTTTCCGCATCGGCATAATTTTATACATTTTGAAAATTATTATTAATTTGTAGAGAAAAGGAGTTTATGGGTCAAGAGAACGATAATTTTAATATCTAGTAGTACTGATGCTATCTAAGAAAACATTTGTTACATGCATCTGTCCTCGATAGAAATTGTGTTTAACTGGCCAGATTAGGTGCAAGATATAATTTCACATTTGTCACTTTATGCGAAAACTATAACAACGATAACGATCGAAGCGGTGAAGGGCGGTGAAAGGTGAAACAAACTGCGAGTGCATTTTAAATATACGTGCACATTTTAAAATATTTTTTAAAAGAGATAGAAATTCGTTAGATTTCTTTTTTTAAAATAAATAAGCAACTTCTATCTTTGAATACAGTTATTGCAATAATAGTAATCTGCCATTGATCTACACGATACGTATCAATCTTATTCGTTTCATAATCTGCAATCGACAAATTAATGCATTCGGCTACACCGCATCATTTCGCGCGGCGCAAACACGAAGGATCATTTTGCTATTTTACGTTCACTCGGTTTATGCCTGTATGGTTTGCATTAATGTAGGCCGACATATATGTAGAAGAAAGCCTTACGTTAAAATACGCTCAAGAACGAATGGAAATGTCATCATGCTTGCACTAGGCTTTATCTCCATTCGGTTTCGATAATTTGTCGAGCGCAAATTGCGTCGCGACGAGGAATGATTTAAAATGTATGAACGCTTTTCGAAGGCTATTCTTTGCCCCCCCTTTCCCCTTCCCAGTATCGTCTCATGTGGGAGAGGGGGCGGTCTTCTCTGCGATAACGATGCGACCTACTACCGCACCTTCAAGCAATAATTAGAAACTGTTATCCTCACGACGCATATTACTCCGTAACACTTTGTCCTGCATAGCCTTGAGACGTAGAGGACGTCTCGTGACATTCCGTTATTCAGAAGCTGGGCCTTCAGCTCGGAGTCAGAACAACGTATTGTAATCTGTACCTTGACGTTTCAATAATAAAATTTTATCTGATGTTTATTCTCACATTTAATAATAATTTATCATTTGTATTTATATAATTCTATATCATTTATAGGATGATACTTTTATGACACATTTTACAAATGTTCAAAATTATTAATTAATTGTCTTTCTATTTTTGTTTGCTTTACTTCTTATCTTCCTTATTGAGCATTCAAACAGAAATCGTAAGGTGTGTATTGCTATTGCGAACATTGTGTTGGTAGGTAATTATTATTTTGCATTTTTACATCAACAACCGCTATGGCTCACATTAGCAATTTGAATTAATTTGTGATTTATATTTGAAGCCAAATAAATTTACTTTTATCATATATAAGATTATTAAGCTAAAATTTTCTAATTTTCTCACATCGGCACATAATTTTATACATTTTGAAGATTAATGTTTGTGAAGGAGAAGAATTTATAGGTCAAGAGAAAAATTTTAATAACTAAAAAAATGACTGACTGTATTACTTAAATTATAATTGGAACATGCAAGAGATTATTTTACAATTAAATCGTAGACTAAGAATAGAAGCAAAAAATTTTGATTCGAATCTGATAGTTGGATATTTCCGGAGTGTCAATCAGTGGGTATTAGAGATTTAATATGTATTACGTTCGACTTGGTGAACGCGCAGGCTTGCGCGCGAAAAGACACGACTTTTTACTCACGTAGCGCTGTGATTATACAACCGACAATCGATCTCTTTCGTAAATCCGGCGAGATCTCTCGTATCCGGCACGCGCGCGCACACGACAATCGGAGTCCAGCGGGCAGCGGCTCACGCGAGAAAGAGTGAAATCAGCGTTGCAGCATACCGTGATACCGCGCTGCGCGTACCGAGGTTTTCGTTCGTGGCGGTTTAGCGCAGCGCAGCGCAGCGCAGCTCGTCGAGGCGGGGCAAGGCAGGGCAGGTGGACTCTCGAGTCTCGAGTCTCGAGATCTCTCTTCGGGACTCGGTAGGACTCGAGCGATTATCGAAAACGCGCACAGCCACGCCACCGAGAAACGGCGGCGACGACGATCGAAACGGAGCGGAGCGGAGCGGGCTCTTCTCCGGCGGCAGACAGGCCGAAGTCGAAGGAGACCTGCCATGCCTGCCGTAAAGCACGCCATTCGGCAAAAGGTTTGTGGTGAGAACGAGAGACGCGAGGGTAGAGAAAGAAAGAGCGAGAGAAAAGAAACGACGACGCAGAGGTCGAGGGAGAGAGCTACAGGGAGCGAAGAAAGAAAGAGAAAGAGCGGAAAGAGGAAAGAGAGAATTTCATGAGTGAGAGACGGAGACGTGGGATGCGCGGTTGGTAAGAAAAGGCAAACAAGGCAGAATAAAGCCCGTTGAACAGTGATGAGTTTCGTGGAAAGAGCCGACAGTCCGGGAAGAAAGAGAGACTGCTTTAATCCCGAATCGAAGACCTTATATACCAAAAGACTCTTCTCTCGGGCATACAATCTTCTCAGGCATTTCCCCGGAATTTCTCGAGATTTTGACGGCAGACATCCTTTACTTTTCGATTCTATCGAGTAGCAGGTCTGTGATATCGAATTCCATGAACGAAGTACATTCTTGAATTCAACACATCTCTGAGAGAAAGGGAGTCTTTTTTAAGATTTTATAATTTGAACCGTCGCGCAACTGAAGGCAAAGGAGAACGCATTATGAAACGCGTTCGTCTTCCCTAAATCTGGTGCTTCAGGCAGGAGAACAAGCAGACGTATACGCACACAGCATACTATATAGTGTGTCGAAGAAATAGGGTACAAAGACTTTATTTAAGTATCAAAGGAGAAAGAAATATATGCGTCTCGAAATTTTGATCGGTTCATTCTTTACATTTTACTACGCTACAGATCTACATATCTTTATATATCTGCTTACTATATAAACTATAATGCTACTAAGGTCTATTAAATTTTATACAATTTTTATTTTATTATCATATTGACCACGATTTTTTAATTGATATACTTACTGTATGATGAGAATATATTTATAATAGATTATATATAAATAATTTTTACGTTCAAGTTTTTTTACAAAATCGCGAAAGAATATTTGAAGAATATTGATAAGTATTTTCAACTTTTCGGCATTTCAGATCGGAAGCACGCGACACTAATCGACGTTTGATGCTTGTCGAGACACACTAATCATGGGTTTGGGTCTGTTAAATGATTGCGAAGGAAAAGGAGAAGACCTTGTGGTGTACCGGAATAACATGAACCCGTTTGGATTTCCTTTGTTTAAAATTTAACGAACGTGTTGGCTAAAACAACGCATTCTCGTAAGGCACTCCGGTAGTAACGCCGAGACGAGTCTCTTCTTTTTCCGGACAAATAAGTAACACGATACACGTATGTAGGTATATCCGTGTCTCCATACATATCCGGTTTTATTATTTAATCCAGGGGAGAAGCCAGACGTGAGATTCACTGGTGTGTAACACCTTGTATGCGCTTCCTTACATTAAATGTTTGAGTATTGGCTAATGTTGCTTAAATGTTACGCCATTAGTAAAGATATCGTTAAATCTATCGTCATTGATACATGAAAACAAATAAATTACTATTTAAAATCACATTAATTTTTTTTCATTTTCATCAGATTTTTGACATTTAAAATATTTATAATAAATTGCCATTTGCGTCTTTTTAACTGAAATTTTAGTTTTCTGTACATTGAAATCATCAAATCAGATAAAAAGAATGATTGATTTAAGCGAAATGAAGTCAACAAAAATTTATTACATTTTATATCATGAAAATATTTATTTTTATAAATGTGACAATAGAAGATAATAAGTGTTTGCAAATACATTTGGCAATAGATATATCATAAAACGTGTAAGAACATATAAATAGTAACGTCATTTAATTTTTATAAAAATGTGCATTAATTTGCGAAGATTAAAATCCTGTTGGGCATTTGCACCATGTATCGCATATGATATATTACGGTAACTTTTTTCGACATCACTGTCATAAAAAAATAATTATTATTCATTACGATTAATGATTTTGTTTCTGAACGCTTTGCGCGCTGTTATCTACGGCCATCCTGCTTCGCTTGCTGACCAAACATGTGTTCGCATGAATAATGGACATCTTTCGTACTCTTTATGCTGTAAAACGTCTAACACAGTAAATGCACTTTATTATATAATTTAACGTATTACTTAATTCAATTAATTTTTTTTTCTATAATCCACATCAAGTCACTTCATTTCTTTGCATTAATTGAATTCAATTAATTTGGTCAATAAAAAGTTAAGGAAATATTGAAAAAGAACATTTTCGATCTCTTTTATATTGGATTGTCGAAAATTATATCTATTTTTATTTTTATGAAAATTAATCATAAAAATTAATAATTTAAAAAATACAAAAAATAGTAATGCAAACGAAATTATTCCATCTCATTTTACCGATCGCGTTTCCGAAGGAGGACCCATCCCTTCGACTAGTAAGCGCTTAGTTTACCTTAAAATATAAGCGAAAAAATCATTTGAGAAAGTCTCTTCATCATGTGAGAGGCGCGAGCCGTTCAATGCGACGATTCCTCTTCGCTCGCTCTTCCTCCGGACAAATATGTAATGTGATATGCGCGCGTGCGCGCGCGTGTGCGTGTATACATGTACACGCCATCCGGAACAGTGAGTGTGTGTCCGCGAGTACAAAGGGGGCACGCCAATATAGTTTTAAAACGGAATCGAGCGAGCGAGTTGCACGGCGGGGCGCGCGGGAAGGCCAGAGAGGCAAGCAAAAGCAAGTCCGAGCGAGTAACAGTGGGCGACCCTGCTGCCGGCTGCCGACAGCATTCCTACAACACAACGCGCCCCGCGCGACCCACACATCGGGCACAATACACGGCACAGTACACATACCCACACGCGCGCGCACGCACGCACGCACACAGATGTGACGAGCTACACGTACAGTGTCGGATTGCGAGGCATCGCCGCCCTTGGGAGCCCACGATAACTACCGCGAGGACAGAACGAATAGACGGACGGTTTTGAGCGAATCGATTATGCGCATTGAATTCGGCCGAATTTAAATCATAAAGTGATCTGGAAAAAATTATATTATCATAAGAGGGATAGAACTCCGTTCTCACAATACACAGCGCTACCTCGAGTCTTACGATGATACACTTGCGATACAAAGCGTTTCCGGCAAAAATTGCGTCATGGTTTTTTCTCAATGTTTTTTTTTTTCGATGAAACGTACTTTCGCCCTCCTACGAATTTTGGAAATTTAATAGAAACGAAGTACTGTAGACATCTAGGTTCTCTAGCGAATTGATACGCGCGTGGCGCAGACGCGGAGCGAGCGAGCCCGACGCTTTCTATGGCGTTGCCTGTGCCAGGAAATTAGGCGGAATCTCTCTCTCAGCCGTTAGTTCGTCTTGAGTGAATTATACGATGAAATGTCTCTTCATGATACAATATTTTTCGTTCACTGATATTTACATGCAATGTGTATTTATAATATAACGATTAATTAAAAGATTTTCTTTTAGAATAATAAATAAAAGAGCTTCAAGAGATTGTTTTTAGTCAAGCAATTTTTTTCATAAAAATAAAAAATAAATAAAAATAAAATATACAATTACACAATATATATAATGCATACAGAAATAAATGTTATCCAGTTTGCAGGATAGAATTTAAAATCTTGATTCCGAAAGAAGGAGGATCTAAAAGATGATCAATTTGTGTGTTTCGTAATATTTCCAAGTTAGATATCTCGGCGATCAGTTCTAAATTGTTTCGACTCGGGTTCAGTGAGCGTTTACGACGGTCCTGCCAAAGTAGCGACGTAACACGACGCGTTGCGTCGCTCGGCCACTGTCGTGGGACGCCGTTGCAGCTTCGTGCATCCTCGTGATCGCTCGACTCGGCTATGCACTGTCCTCCCGTCGACTATCAACGAACGAGTGGCACACACATACACATAAGCATTTACATACACATGCGCGAATCCCTCTCTTTTCTCTCATCCCTCTCCGCCTTCCTCGCTCATTATTATATCTTTTTATACCTGCATCTTCGTTTAGTTTATTTTACTCGCTTTTATATAAGCGCTGCACAAATGCTATCTGTATCTACCTTCCCTTCCCGCGTCACGTGAATGTTCAAACTGTGGCAAACTTGTGGCAAATTGGCGCGCGCTCTTAGCGGATTATCAGTCAATGCGTCTCTCGATATCCGCGTGAATATTTCATATTATATATGTATATATGTATATCTTGCTCTTTCGAAATTTTCCATTGTTTGTCACAAATTTTACTGGTCAAAATATTTACATTTAATATCTTTATCTTTTCCAAGTACATGGTAGTCATAAATTAGTGCTCTAATGGTTTTCATATTTTGCGCTAGTCTATAATTTATTTTCTACTTACTTATTATCTTACTACCAGCACAGTTATGTCTTATATCTTAATCAAATGATGAACAACGACGCTACATTTCTAGTTTTTTTATTATTCATTAATTGATTGCTCGTCATATTTCTTTTTGATTAATTAATAAATTAGTTATTACAACACTGCGCGTATTCAGAAAGTTACGTAAACGTACATGTTCATACGAATTTATTTAATATTTCCCTTTCAAAACGCGAGCACGAGAGAGGATGTGGCAATACTACAAATAATAGAACGACGCGCTTTTGAACGACGCGGAAGACCGATGATCGACCGGGGGTTAAAGCAGATCGCGGTTGCCAAGGCAACTCCCGTTCTCGATGGACCACTTCCGGTTTTCGACGCCCCTCGTCGAATCTGGCCCGTGCCACACGAGGCGTCCATGTCCGCGTCCGCCTCTCACCATTTCCCGCTTGCTGATCGGATCGGATCGGCGCAGCGCAATAAGCGCGCGCGCGCGCGCGCGCATACGCTCGGTAGCGCAGCCTCGAATGCTCTCTAGTCCGCGACCGATTGGAAGGACGATGAGCCAGCGGTGCGCGCGTGAAAGGACATCCGGGAAAATGGAACGGGGAGAAATCCGATGAGCAACGAGAGTCTAACAGCGTGGCCGTGCTAGTACGTCGAGATCGATGGCACCCTAGATACCACGCGAATCGGTTTCTCGATCATGGTGGTAGCGAGGAGACGTGGCGCGCTAACAAATCCAGTCGTACGAAGGCGTTTTGAATGCCGCGAAATCGCACGGACACGGACACCATCAGGCAGGCGCCGCGGCACGAAATCCAGCGTGGGAATCGCGTTTGGGCATGAAATCGTATCCTCTCTCGTGGGCGCAGCGTTGCACTGCGCTCGCTAGTCGCTGCGCGCTGCTCCCGCTCGCGGCGACAGCTCGCTCGCGCCAGGCCAGTTGACGGTAATAACGAGGAAAAATGTATACTATGACGTAACACGACGCGGTGCGTTTGTTGGGGCGGTCGCTGTGTCATGCGGCATTCGTTGCGCGTACTTTGATCGCTCGACGCTCACTTTTTGTATTTCATTTACGTTCCAATGAATATCTTACATTTTTTGTAACACAATTACAATTTATAGGACAGAAATTAAATATATAAATTTAACGAAATAAATTTATTGAATGAGATAAAAAATGTAATTATGCTAACAATTAGAGGTATTTTGTCGATTATTTCCATACATTTGCCTGGTACATTTTGTCCACGAATATATTACGATCGATCTCTTTTTTTTTAGATGTTGTAATCGCTAAAAGAACGTATGTGTCAAACATATGGAGGGATAAGAGTTATAGTGGTGCAAGTCACTTAATTATGAATGCGAAAAACAAGGTTTTTTTTTCAACAAACAAAAGTTTTTTTCAGCTGCACTAATAATCTATAAACCTCAAGTCGAGAGGTTTAAAAAAGTGACTTATACATTTTTTTATCCTTTCATATATCGATCAGGTCAATTAATTTAGGAATTGTCAAATCGGCATCAATTAATATTATTTGTTATTAATGACTTTGCTAATCTTTTCTGCTCGATTTCATCTCTCATCTATATATTATTTATTCTCATCTATATATTATTATGAAAAAATTCAGCTGGATCAAAAAATCTAGACTTGATTTTGCAATTTGGGCGCTCGAAATTCTTTTCTTCAATAAAACTTCAATAAAACAATATTTAGATGAGATAGAGAGACGAGAGAGATTCTCAACAGCGAATGGCGCAATCGATCGACAGAATGTCCCGTATAATCCCGAGGTTATTAATAAACAGCATTCATCGATCAATCAATTTTTTAAATACCGTAATGGCATCGCGCCATTGCGACCGCACCATTATCTCTCGTCTCCCTGGTTTCGATACATAGAAACAGATTATTTTCCATTCGCCTATCGTAGATAGGAGGTCTCGTTTCTCGCGGAGTGCAATCTGTTTGCGCAGCGCGTGGACGAGCGCGCGGCATAACAAAATAAACGCGCATGTACACGCGCGCGGACAGAGAGCGGACAGAGCGCGAGGGTGAAGAGGGGGAGAATGACAGAAAGAAGGAGACAGGGAGAGGGAGGGAAAGAAAAAGAGAGATCGCGAGGTTACCTGTTCGCACGCCAACGATAATGCAGTCGAGCACTCCGGGCCTCCGTGTCAACGATCGGCGAACGGCCACGAATCTCGATGTGTGCACGTCCGTCTAAATGTTCCTACCTGAGAACCTTACGCCACCCAGCTGCCTCTCTCTCCCTCTCTCCTTCTTCCCCCCCCCCACCCCTCTCTCTTTCTCTCTCTCTTTCTCTTCCTTCGTCCGTCTCACATTCTCTTTCTCTGTCTCTCTTGCATTCCCGCGTGGAGTAAAGACACAACCAGAGTGTGCTATCTCGAAGAGAGGGGATGGGGGAGGGGGCGACCCCGTGTGTTCATTTCGCTTCTGGTCCGCAACCGTGAGACGAACGCTCTCCGCGTCGTTGTAAAACGGCTCTACTCCCGCTCGTGAGATCTTTGCAAGTATTATGCATCTCAAGTGTCGCACAAAATTAGTGCGTCACTCCGATCTGAGATCGATCGACGATGTATCCATCGTCACAATTTTTACATAACGTCTTTAATATCTCTTTTTATCATATTCGTATCATACATCTCTTTTTATTATATTATACTTTTTATTATATTTCTTCTCTCTCGCTTCCAAAAGATATAATAAGATAACTCCGGCGCATCTATCAAAAACTTAATTTATCAAGTATTATTTATTATATTTGTGAAGTAAATGAACTATATCAGTAAAAACTTTGTACTGTTGCATTTTTGTATATCCCATAAGAGTGGGACTCATAAAAAATTTACAAATGATGATGATATAAATAAGACAAAAATGACACAATAAATACTTATAAAATGCGATTATAAAGTTTTATTAAGGAATAAGAATATATAAATATGTATATGAAGTAATAAATAATAATTACAATCTTTCCAGATGTATTACAAGTGTTATGACATGAGATACATATTTTATGTAATGCGTTTATTGTTTAGTGCACTGAATTCAATCTACGCACTTTGGGCATAAATCTCGCCTGTTAAAAATGCTATATATATCCCAAACAGATGGGATATACAAGACAACAAACTATAAACAAAGAATAAAAGAGCAAAGTACTTGTATTTTGTTCGTGTATCACGAAATAACCGCTAAGTCTTTTGCACATCCTACAGTAATCATTTTATGTAGATTATAATTTATGATGGCGCTACTTAATATAATGACAAATCGATTAAACTCACAATAATTTCATTAATATTAACAGTAAGAAACTGAAATCATAACATAATACTAATAACATAAAGGCATGTAACAGAGTAATTACGGGAAAATTACACCCCTTCCTTTTATTTTTCCTGACTTCTGCGGCGTAAATATTAGCGCGGCGTATTTACCGGAGTTACCCTATTTGCTATATCAAATTAACGATATTATAAAAGTTAAATTATAATAATTAAAAGTATTATCACAATGTATATTGATTTCGATGTTAAATGTTCTGAAGGAAAGGAAGAGAAAAACTTACGTATTTTTTTTTCTAAAAAAAAACGCATATTGACTTTAATCGTTCTATCGACAACAATAAATGATAATGATAATTTTTAATTTTATAATACAATATATAACAAAATTATAATATAGTATTATATCACATATTGTTTATTAAAACTTTAATTTGTTTGAATATCATTGATAATAGCGCACTTTCGGGAGTTTTTTTAGATTTTTACTTTGAAAATCTCTGTTGGAGCAGATGTTCGTAAATCAATAATGGTTTGCAAAGCGAATTGTTGCGATGTACCGAATTTGGATCTGGGAAGTGCAGCCGTACCGTGATTATCGGCGATCGTACGCTTCCGATTGTCCCCGTTAAGGAAAGGGTACTGCTGCCGCGCCGAGGGAGATTCGCTAGTACTAGCATACCGCGAGAAATCAGAGTTCGCCATTAAAGCGTCACGTCGTGAAATAATGCGCGACCTAACACACAAACGAGGCGGTTACACCCACCGTGAGGCTAAAGCCACCGTGAGCGCGGAGAAAGCAAAAGGAATTTCGCAGCCGCGATATCACCGCGGCATTATTTTCCCTTCACCATGCCACCTGCCATCCTTCGACATTGCACCACGATTTTCAAAGGTACAACGAGAAATCGGTACAGAAAACAGAGAGAGAGAGAGAGAGAGAGAGAGAGAGAGAGGAGGGGAGGGGG